>NW_022698322.1:224190-297298 GCF_011630105.1 Anneissia japonica
GTTATAAATAAATCAAACATGTAAAAATCACAAAAAAAAAAAAAACCGAAAAAAAACAAAAAAAAAAAAAAAAAAAAAAAAAAAAAAAAAAAAAAAACCATTGAACATTTTGGATCCTGAAATTTGAAATGGAAATACGTCTATGGCATTTCTAGATGGTAATTTTATTTATACCCAACATATTTTTAATTTTGTAAAATTCAGGGCCCTTTCCTGATGATTTTAATTTATTTAATATGCAGGTCAAAGCAATACAAGACAAAATATGCAAACAAGATGTTCATTATTCGAATATCACCAGAGGTGCAAACACTATCAAGTGGCTATCTTACACTAAACATCTTTACATAAAAGTATGCATAAAAACAAATTATTATTATTATTATTATTATTATTATTATTATTATTATTATTATTATTATTATTATAAAATTCTTGTATTGAAATACAAGGAAATTATATTGTTTGTATAATAATTATATTATCATTCTTATCGTTATTAATATAATTTATATTATGATTTTTTTTTCTTATTATTACCATGTTTAAAGTCTTTATGGACCCCTGTGTCTAAGTATTACTCATCGTCAATATTCCGACAATACGATATAGTCGATGATCGCCCAAAAAAAAAAAAAAAAAAAAAAAAAAAAAACCATTGAACATTTTGGATCCTGAAATTTGAAATGGAAATACGTCTATGGCATTTCTAGATGGTAATTTTATTTATACCCAACATATTTTTAATTTTGTAAAATTCAGGGCCCTATCCTGATGATTTTAATTTATTTAATATGCAGGTCAAAGCAATACAAGACAAAATATGCAAACAAGATGTTCATTATTCGAATATCACCAGAGGTGCAAACACTATCAAGTGGCTATCTTACTCTAAACATCTTTACATAAAAGTATGCATAAAAACAAATATAAACAATTCAAACAGATAAGAAACCAATTGGAATTAAAATATAATTTAAAGTTCTCAAAGGACATTGCCATTCATATCTTGCAGAACTTTTCAATAAATGTAAATCATCGAGAACAGGACTTAGATCATCCAGTCTGGGACTGCGCACTGAAATATCATCAAATACCAGGTGGGGCGAACTCTCTTTTGTTGTAGCATCGGCAAAAGTATGAAATAATCTCCCCATCCACATCAGGATGCCACAAGATCTTGGAAGCTAAAGTGAGAGTTAAAAACATTCCTTTTCTCTGTTGCATAATTATATCCGATAAAACATTTTCAAAAGCGCCATGAGCGTAAGATTTGGCGGAAAGCTGCGCTATATAAATGTTCTATTTTAATTCTAATAATAATTGCTATTTAAAACAATTTACAGTGAAAGAAGTCTATGCCTATGTCAAAGATTATTTCATTATTGATAATTAAGCACTTAATGATTAGCAGTAAGATGTTTATCACACTGTTGTAAGACAAGAAAATTAATGGAATCATGAAAAATTGGTCTAAAATCTGGCGGAGACTAAATATTTTCGGCGACCCCCAATTTTTTCGCGGGCCACCTGCGGACCCTTTTGAATTGGCGGACCCCTAAATAATTTTTGCGGACCCCAGTTGTGAACCAATAATTTAAAGGATATGTACTGGCAATAAATAGGCATACAACTTCAAAGAAAGACAAGAACAAATAATATAACAAGATATTCGCTTTATTCTCCCAGATTCACCAGTGCCAAGGCTTCTTCGATCGTGTGATATGCGATAACGGTTTATAAGGAAATAACTATAGGCCTAATTAACATAATCAGATCAGTTTTGTTATTATTTGCAATATCTACAATGATATGGCGCCTTTAAAATTTCCAAAGAAAAGTAATTTCCTTCGGTGAAAAACAAATGTGTATGTATGCTATATGACGTAATGCTCTTACTGCTAAATCGGATAAGTATACACCTACAAAGTAAATCAATATAATTATGATCTAATGGCTGCACTTTAAGCTAATAATAATGTATAGGCCTACTATAATTATCGTGTAAGGTTACATATACAATTTACATAACGACAGTACCGTACATGATTATATGCATATAAACATTCTGAGTATCGCTTTGACATTATCACTATTTTCCACTAGGCGAATCAAAAGCGTTTGACCCTAAACATGTATTCTGATACGATTTATTACAAAGTGGAGATGAACTGAAACTTAATAAGAGTAGATTCTATGCTTAGCTTAAGAAATAGATTGGTTATTACTAATTTAATTAACTTATCAATAACGTTTTGTGTGACTTAAATTGCCAAAAGTTTGTAGTTTTGACTTCGAATTTTGTGGGTTTTTTAACATTTTTTTTTATACAGTAGCTCTATGATCTCCGCCACCACGACTAATATTTTGCCTCTAAATACTACCTTTTTAAGTTTAAGGTAGGGGTAGACCCTAATAACTACTTCGCAAAAGGTATGGTAACTTGACAACTGAGTATTGTGTTCACCAAATGTTGTTTTCGTCGCTTGCTTACGGTATGTCACTGTTAAGAATATGTCCAGCCAAAAGCATATAATCGATATATTTAAAAGAACCATATAACGATAATGGTAATAATGAGTTGTAATGCCGAGAGTCTATACAGATGGTAGAATATTTAACAAATTATTTGCGATATAGGTAATGATAACTACAACAATAAGGATCATTGTACAAACATTTTAAAGCTATATTTATGATATTATAGCTTTATACATAGGCCTATCGGTTAGTTCTTTTCTAACAACACTTTGTGTGTGCTATGATTTTTTTAAATTTCTTTTGTATTCACATTACCAAGTTACACGTTCATTCGTTTACCGACCTTCTTTTCCCAAGCATTCCTTTAAAATTCACAAGACTAGCATCAGGTTTATTCAATGTAGAATAGAATGATCTAGAATCATCGCGTCATCCCTATTGATGTCCTAGGGTTTTACGCTACAGGTTAGTTTCCTGTCATCACCATTGTCTTCAAGGCTAGCACCAGGGGTAGGTCTGTTCAATGTAAATTTGAATGGTCTATGATCGTTTGCCTCAGTAGCATTACTGTCATCAATGTTGCCTTCAAGACTTGTACCAGATTTATTCAATGTAAAATAGAATGGTCTAGAATCATCTGCGTCATTAATATTGCTATCCTCGGTTTGTACATGAGAGGTTAGTTTCCCGTCATCAATGTTGCATTCAAAACTACCAACAGATTCATTCAATGTAAAATAGAATGGTGTAGGATCTGTTCTAGGATCGTTTGCGTCATTGGTATTGCTGTCAGCAGATGATTTAGAGGTCCGCACCTTGTCATGTATGCTGTAGTCCTCGTCTCCAGAAAAGTAATCCTCTGGTTGCTGTTGAACCCAGTAACCATGTGCAAGCACAGGATCATCCGGATACGAGTATTCATGGTAATCATTAAAAGACTCAAATATATGGGTTCTACCATCATGGGTGTGATACTGAGCCTTTTCAACATTCTGTGATGTCAGAAGTGTTACCCTAGGAATGTGAGGCCGAACCTCTCCACCTCCAAGCGACATCAGAGATACTGCTTCGGAAGTGTGGATTTTAACGTTTTTAGCATCGAGTGACGCCAAAGTTTTAGTGTCCTGAAGTCCATGTACTTGTGTCGCGTGGTCGGCGAACTGCTGTGGTTGGGGTTGCTCTAGTTGACGGTGTGTTGAGTTGGGCGTAATCGAATGATCATCGTCATGGCTTCGTGAATTGTCATTACCAATTACTAGCAAATAGAATCGTATAAAAAAATTAAAACAGTCCGATATTGTTGGAGAAAAAACAACGTGCATAATAGTACGTACATGTTGACATGTTTCAAAATACGAGTTTGTACGTGCTCTTGATTTATTGCATTACACTTGGTATTTCGTAAAGCCAGCCCTACTTCTTCATATTTTTTTATTGTTGAAAATTATATTTACCTTGCAAACCTGTTTCTAAGCTCAACAATTTCAGATCTGTTGTCGATGTTTGATTATCCATATGTATATTCACTGCAGTTCTGAAAACACCCACAATTTGTCTTTACATCATAGCAAGTTATCTTTATAATCTTAATACATACGGTACATACACACGTGAGACGTAACAACCGATTGCCGATACTTCGATATCTAGAGTTTGTAATGGAAGTCCTGCATTCGGCATTTGGATTAACACCCACACGTGGATTGTTATGAATAAAACTGGACAGTATCATTTTCTATATTGAGACATCTAAATATGAAGAACTCAAAAGGCCTACCCGAATAGAGGCTTAGTCAAGCCTTTTATGCTACTCAATTATGTCCTGGCGATTTACCAAGTTTTAATATGGCATAGTTCATTATTAATAAATATGTACGGTATAGACCGTTCCATAAAGACTCTAATGCTGAAGACTAACAGTTGGGAATGTCGGTCCTTTTCATCTGGGACAATTACTCCAGGCTGTCATATTCACCAAACGTCTCATCTTTGCCTAGGACATTTTTCCTCCAACGAAAATAATATGTTAAGATTTATCGAAGAGAAAGGTTAAGCGAATTTCCACCAGTCATGTGATTGTCTCATTTCTAGTTTAAAACTAGTAAAAGTAAAATTTTAGAAATTGTGACCTACCTTGTTTTTTTACGTCGTTTTTGACACAAAACTCCAAAGATGGTAATAACTATCAAAAATGCAATTATTGTAACACAGACAATAGTCTTAATCTTATTCCGTTTATGTTGATATGAGACTGTAGATAAAAGACTCGTGTCATTATTTGCATAATGAGTTGGTAAACCTGTTTGTCGTTCTGCAGGATTGAAACTGGCAGATGAAAGACTCGTGTCATTATTTGCATAATGAGTTGGTAAACTTGTCTGTCGTTCTGTAGGACTAAAAGTGGCAGATGAAAGATTCTTGTCATTATTTGCATAACGAGTTGGTAAACTTGTCTGCCGTTCTGTAGGACTGGAAGTGGTAGGTGGAAGGCTCGGTCCTTCATTTGGAAAATCAATGTTACCTTTCAGTTCTTCACACTTTGTAACGCATTTGTACACTTCATCATTGAGTGTTTCCAGCAACGCTATGGATTCCTCCCCCGATGCTGCGTACGATTGTGAATCGGATTCCTTACTTGTCGGGACTACCTGTTCGTCTGGCACCATAATCACTTCCGCTCCATTGCATATATAAAAAATATCCTGATTATGATCTCTTATTAAACATACACCCATGCCTATTGAGTTACCACAAGTTACCTGAGTATGCCTAGAATTCATTTCTTGTAAGCACCTAGTCAAGTTCACTATACATATTGATTGTGCTGTGCAGGCGTACTGGCAGGAAGTGTTGTTTATATACTGGCAACAGACCACCTTACCGAGCGGACATGACATAGCATCGCTTAGAATCCAAAAGAGTGATAGCACTATGGTAAATTTCATATTCTTATCATAAAGTCGAAAGTATCTCAGACAAATTTACTTATATCATCTAGTAGAGAGTAAACACAAGTCCATTAGTCGATATTTTATCTCTTTTTTCAGTGTCTCTTGCTACACTAATATAAAAGTTACTTGTTCGCAGATGTTAAGATATATAATGAAACACACAATCGCTTAACTTACGAAACAATTGAGTACTGTTAATAACAAAACATATTAAAACCTATTTAAATTGCCTGGAAATTTTGGGTTTATTTTCGGTATCCGTTTCTTTTCATAGTTTCGATGACTGGTGTAGCTTTATAAAGTAGGAATAGGGTCTAGCGCCGTTGTATTTTGATCTAATTAGGATACAAAAATAAAACTATACTCAACTCCGACACGTACTCTATTATGTAACTGTGATCTTCTTCTCTTGAAATAAAAATTAATTTATTCATTCATTCAGGAAAATTCAACTTTTCGCCATCCAAAATGTCACACAGCTGAACATAGTTGATTCAAAATATGACAACCTGGATATCGAAGCAATCAGTGTAAGCCTGTTGAAAATCAAAAGTGCGATTATTTACTTCTTGTGCTTTACCCGTCACCGGCAACTTTATCTCACTTATATTCTTGCCTGTGTGAAGTCGAATTAAATAAATGACAATGAAAATGAAAGTGGCAATAAAAATAACAGTGAAAGTGATGAATGGTGATGTCACCGAAACTGATACTTATCAGATCTATTAGGTAGAATCTGGTGACGGTAGATAAATATTCAATAAATCAGCGTACCTAGCCGCCAAAAAAGGCCAATATAGGCAATCTATGTAATTATATATACAACGGTGATGAACATTTTTGACAGATAATATCATATAGCATTATAAATATCGGTTAGTACTTTTGTAATTAATCTTCGTTGTGGTTACCCTCTTCAACTTTCCTGCTATGATTCACATCATCCTTGACGTTTATTCTTTAAATGAATCAATACTGTTATCTAACCGATTACCGTCTTTTCCCAAACATTCCTTCTAATTCACAAGGCTATATAACATCAGATTTATTCAATGTGCTACTAGATTTGTCTAGAATCATCACTATTGTTAGTTTCCTTTCCTCAGCGTTGTACTTCAAGGCTAGTACCAGGGGTAGGTCTATCTTCTATTCAGTGTAAATTCGAATGGTCTATGATCGTCTGCCTCATAGCATTACTGTCATCAATGTTGCCTTCAAAACTTGCATCAGATTTGTTCAATGTGAAATAGAATGGTTTAGGATCTGCGTCATTAGTATTGCTATCATCGTGTTTCCTGTCACCAACCTTGCCTTCAAGAATACCCTCAGATTTATAATTTGTACAATAGAAAGGTCTAGGATCACTTGCATCACTGGTATCGCTGTCAAAGTTGCCTTCAAGGATGCTGTATTCTTCGTCGCCAGCGAAGTAATTCTCGTGTTGCTGTTAAACCTTGTGACCTGGTGCAAGCACAGGATCACCAGGATACGAGTATTCGTATTAATCCTCAAGAAGTGTTCACTTGTTGCTGTTGCAATATGTGACCCAGTGCAAGCGCAGGATCATCTGGATACGAGTATTCATGGTAATCCTCAAAAGATGTATTCACTTGTTGCTGTTGCAATATGTGACCCAGTGCAAGCACAGGATTATCTGGGTAGAAGTATTCATGGTAATCCACAAAAGAAGTGTTCACTTGTTGCTGTTGCAATATGTGACCCAGTGCAAGCACATGATCATCTGGTTAGAAGTATTCATGTTATTCCTTTAAATAAGTATCCTCTGGTATCTTCTGATCCACGTGACCTGGTGCCAGCACAGGATCATCAGGATACGAGTATTCATGGTAATCCTAAGAAGTAGTTGGCCTATCATCTGTTTTTTGCTGAGCCACATGACCTGGTGTGAGCACAAGATAGTTTGGATGTGAGTATTCGTGGTAATCCTCAAAAGACTCAAATATTTGGGGTCTACCATCGTGGGTGTGATAACGAGCCTCTTCAAAATTATGTGACGTACGTCACAAGTGCTACCATAAAAATGTGAACCCGAACTTCTCCATCATCAAGTGCCACCAGGGATACTGCCGCTATAGTGTGATTGTCAACGTTTTCAGCATTAGTTGATACCACAGTTCTACAGTAGTATTCTGAAGTCCATGTACTTGTTTTATGTGCTTCGATATCTGGTTCCTGACGTTCCAGGCCTTGGGAATTAAGGAGACTCGTGCCGTTCAGCGGTGGTTGTGGTCTGCCACGACATTGATCGAAAATAAGACACAGAACAAAATATATATAAAATTAACTGGTTTTAATAAATTATAAGTTCGTTCGTAAATCCAGTGACAAAGTGTTTTGCTATTCCTCCCGATTCTTTATCACTGTAACAATGCATTCGAAGTACAATTCATCTACTAAGTCTTGCTAACTGCTAGGGCTTTTCCCCTCAGTCTGCAATATCACTTTAGTATATTTGGTACATAGGTCTTGAGTATAGGCTACTTGGCTCTACCTCCTCCGACCATCTATAAATGAATACAACATTTATATAGATTGGTATGCTAATGGTATTCCTTTACTATCAATATTCGCTTTAACATATTATACATAGCATATATATATATATATATATATATATACTTGACTTGATAGCTACTTACACACCAAACAACTGAATTAAGATCAAACGCTTCTTTTTGCCTGAGTTTTTCTGTATAAAAATATTAAAAGTGCTTTTAACTAACTTGAGGTTTTTGTTTCTAAAATGTCATTATGCAACCCAATTCCCTCGTAGTTACAACTTTGTATGTTTCTATACTTTTTTTCTCGAAACATGTGTAAATTTATCCATCTAAATTTTTTTGGTAACCGTAATTATTCAATTATAATATTAGAGGAGGCTCGCTCCAACTACGCCTAACTGACTGTATAGCCGTAACATTGATAGGCCCAATAGGCATGTACAGCATTAGAACCAGGGGTTCATTGGGTTTGGAAGTAGGCCTAAAGAGGGACATAACGTCACTTATACATACGGATTTCAGATTTTATAATGTTTAGAGAGAATGTTGTAATCTGCCAAGCTAAATGACGTAATTTTCTGAATCTGGACGCTTTGAATTATGAGACAAAATGGCAACAAATTCGTTTTCTAGGTTTTTTTCGCTAAAATAAGTTGATTCATATGGTCATACAATAAGAACGTTATTTATGCATCCCCGAAAAACGAGGAAGCTTTTCAATTGAATTAATAACTCCATTAAACTGCGTATAGTAAACGACCCCACTCTTCACAACCGATAGGTACGGTAATATCATATTCATATATATCCCCCTCATCGGTCATAATCCAATATCTAATATGATTGCAATTTCTTCTATATTATTTTCATTCAGAAGATCACGTGATCACCAACGCAAATATATGTTTATGGTAACATACTTTACGTAGATTTCAGAGGGAAACATCACACTAGAGAGTGGTAGGGGTGAGCGCATTCTAAAATGCCGTATCATTCGAATAAACGCCCCGTTTTCAATAAATTCCTTCTTCAATACACTTCACTCAAAATCCTAACTTGGAATAAGTGCCTCATTCTAATAAACGTCCCCCATTAATGCTGTAAACAAAACTATTGGATGCAACGTTATTCTCAACACATTCCATTAATGTTCTATTCAAGCAGAAAATTACATTTTGTTTAACCTGGTTGCGAATCTTATGATCACGCAATAAAATATCGCGTGTAATTACCTTATGAGTTGTACTATTTTAAGGTGACATTAAGGAGAGTTTATGTGAGTACAGTATATACATATCCATTTTACACCAATAAATAGGCCTACCGGTAAACGCCTCCCTCGAATATACACCTCTCACCCCACCCCGCACGCTCTCCCCCCTCTCTCTCTCCCTCTCTCATAAAACCCCTCTAAAAAAATATCGACAATAAACGCCCCGGGAGGGTTATTTGAATAAGAATTAATACAATAAATGGAAAGGATGATCAGCGTGTGTGCACACTCAATCAGATTCAAATTTTAAGATTAATTTTAGTTGTTACATACACCATGGAGGAAGGAAATTTAAATTTCCTTCCTCCATGCATACACGTGGGTACAAAAATAGAATTTTCATAGAGTACAAGTACTATTAGGCCTATAATACAATGCATTTCAGGTGGTTATATAAATAAATATACAGAGCACATTTTTGTCTAACAAAGTTGTCATTAACTATCTTTGCAGCCGGTAGGAATTAACGGTTTGATTTTGGTTTTATGGAGTTACTAAACATCTTGATTAGAGCTAAAGGTTAGGGTGGTCTTTGTCGTGAATTATATGTTTAAATTGATCAACCATAGCTTTTTCCATAATGTTATCATCATCACCATCATCATTACGCCTCTGTCTCTTAAAAAATGTTCTCCAATTTGAGAAATCTTTGGTTTCAGTTCACAATACAGTAACCTACCAAAATAATTCATGCAGATTAAAACCGTAAAAAATAAACAACTTCGAACCGAAGATATATAGAATTACGCCAAATTTGAATGAGAATTTTAACCTATGTACAGGAACGTGTCTTGATTTAACAAACATAAGACAAATAGCAAAACGTTTGAGGAAATATTTCATATAGTTTGCCTAACCATTACACGTAGTAACTGATTTAATTGTCTAATTGTTACTTATAGATAAGTGCGCCTATTGTTTCTGAAGCAATAAGTAAATAAATGTGTTAAGCGAAGTATTAGTGTGACGTCATCGTTGACATACCGGCATTTACGGTAATGTGGTCGGTGATGAATTCACCTCTCGTTAAACTGATAGCCAGAATATTGTGTTGAACTTTGTGATGTTATTGTTTTATTATCATTTTTGAATTTTTCAAAATCAGTATGACTGTAACATGTACTCCCTGAGTCATGGATCCACCTCACATCCGAGTAAGGCCCATCTGAAAAGCGGAACTAATAACAACGCAACGCGGTAATTCCGCCCCTTTTGTAAACAGATCGAAATACTTCATACACAAACCGTCGCGTCGAGCACGTAAAATCCTAAAATTAACGTACTCCGCAACGCAAGATGAATAAATTATGACGTCATCCGTGAACGTTAAGGTTAACGTCTTGCGGCGAAAACTACCTATTAAGACAAATCAGCATAGGCCTACTTAAGGAAACATACTGGTGAATAATGTTGCTCCATAGTGACGAAATACGGAACTCATTAACATAACGTGACATACTACTTCCCACACGTAATAATGCAATTGCACGTATTTAGAAATGAGCGGCATATTACCATTTTTTGTGATGATGATAATGATGAAAATGATGATGATAAATGATGATAATGATAATAATCGACAACTAAATTAATGATGATTATAATGGATTAATAGCAATTCAACGAAAATGGTAGGCCTATTTTAAAATAATGATAGTATAATTATTATGATATTTTTAAATAATGATAATATTGTTATTAATAATTATAAATCTAATCTAATAAATGATAAATGTATTTTTTCAATTCCTGATATAACAGTGTTATATTTTAATTTTATCTGCTTGTAGCTTTCGTATTTGTCGTACAACAAACACGATAATACAATCTTAATTTGTTAGATACCACTTTTAAAATACTACTCTTACACTTACAAGTTTTATTATCAACCAAACTGTATACATTCCTTAAAACAATTTTACTATTAACATTACGTTTACTAATAAATTTTACAATTTTATTATTAGAGAAATAGTTTTACTATTCATTTAATTACCCTTACTGTGATTTGAACTTTTTCGATGTATTTTAACAAAATTCAATTTAGGCCTATTCTGCGTTTTTAGATTATGCTTTTTATCATATTTGTAATTATGTCTCTTTGCGGTTGCATAATATGCGATTTGTAGTTTTTATAATTTTGTATCATTAAACAGGTTATACCCCCTCCTGATACGTTGTCCTGTATAAATATGTTCAATAAATAAATAAATAAATAAATACTGTACCCTTAGTTCTGTGGTCCGCTACCAGTACTAATCCTTTTCCTACCTTCCTACCAAAGGAATGCGCCCTCTGGCGTGAGCACTGCATAATCAAAACATTTCGAGTGATCTACAGTATAGTGTTTAGTTAAAGTGTTCAGATGGTACACATGATTTAGTCGTTGGACAGTTCATTGCGTTCTATGAGAAGTTGGATCTAATATTCTTTACAATTGGATTCATGAACTGTTTGCTAACACAATAACACACAGACAGGTATTGAATTTAGGTTAATTGTTGGTTTACTGAGCGAATCAGATCAGGAATGAGTACGAGGGAGAGGTTGTTGAGTGCATTTTCGATCAAATTTGGTCACACAGAACCACCAGAGCTGTTTTGTTTGAAGTGTTATGATCAGCAACATACCGATGTCTTAAACCAAGACTTGACATTACTAACGGTAAAACTTAATCAACTCCAGGGTGAGTTAGATCGCATAACGTTTGTTCGAAATTGGATTATTGAAGAAATTAAAAAAGAATCTTCCTGCACTGACTTGGAAGGGGATCATATACCTGTAACAAAAGAAAACGGAGATATTAGTTCAGACCCAGAAATGAGTAACAACAGTTACAGAGGTGGTTTTCAGGAAAATGAAATTGGTACTGGAAGTAGTAGCCCACCTCTTTCAACTTTTAGACCTGATGTTGTTCCACGAAAAAATCCCCCTGTTGTGCCTCCCAGAAGGGATTCTAGCAGAAACTCTCGAGACTTTGAAGTTATCGACTCTAACTCGCGTCCTGGTTCACAGGCTGGTTCACGGCCCTCAAGTTATGTTGCCCCTGCGATCTCTGAGGAACCAGATTCAGACAGTGATGATGATTATGAACAAATCTATGAGAATATCCCCTTTCTGAAAAACCCGAGGGAATTCGGCCTTCCTCAAATCAAAGTCCCCTCCCCAGAGCCGATTCGCAGGATGCCACATGACGAAGACACAGACTACGAAAATGAACATTTGGATGAGGAAAAAGTTATGAAACATGAGGTTGCCAGCCGCCAGGCTAGTATAAATCCAGAGGGTACAAGCGTAACAGAGCTGTTAACAAGCGGAGAACATGTTCCGACAAAACTGGGAATGCATTGTATTGAGGAAGACGCAACATCGGAAGGGTCTAATAGCAATGAATATTCAAAGGGCGATTCAGGTAAGAATGTAAACCAAAAATAATTATAATTTATCGAGATAACATTGGCTGAAGGCGGGCACTTACTGCATCGCGTACGACGACTCCAACCATGCTCCCTGTGATTTCTAGATGAAGTGACAACGTCGGGTTATTGTTGATGGCAGTCCAAACATATCATCATTAAAAATGATCTGTTGCGCCCGTATCGTGGCGTTGCGGTCGTCATAGAATTGCATAGGCCAATGACGGTTAAGGGTGCAGTGAGTGCCGAGCTTAAGCAAGGCAATTCATCAGAAGGACGCACATCTCGAGACATCAAAGGTTGTAACTCTGGCATCATCATTCTAGGCGCCGCGCATCCCTACACGCTGAACGTCACAAAAACCATAACAACCAGACCGTTGGCGTGTGACGAATTACCCACGCGCGTGTTAGTTGCCATGATAATCGTGCGTCGTGCGGCGATTACAAAGGCCTAATGATAATTTGCACTAACATTAGACTGAAATTATATTCTTCATTTCAACATTAATTTTACCGATGTTGTGGTGTATTGTCGTTCAGGCGACTCACTTCGCCGAAAAAATTAATAAATTTTCTGTATCTACTCAAATGTTTGTTTTGTGCACCTTAGTCCAACATGGTCAAAATGACAGTTTAATGTAAATTTTCAATTGCTATATTTTAATTTTCTTGGTCAATTTTCACAAATCAAATTGTAGTTTATAGAAGCATTTAACAAGCTCGCGGTCAAAGGAAAGCAGATGTAACAGACATTGCGAAATACCCAAAATTATAATAAATAAAATTATTTAAAAAATAATGTAAATAACACCATAAAACGTATGGCACACATAGACTAATAATTGACGACTGTACTCGCAACTAGTATCAAGTTGTCGATACCACAGTAACGGTCATAGGACTGTACGCACGCACTATGTTCGAGAGCGGAGATGTGCGTCCTTCTGTTGAATTGCCTTGACTTAAGGTACGGTAAATGCACCGATTTATTCCAGTGTACATATCAGAACGTCAAGTCTCTTTTACGACCTATTGAAGATGTTTGTTTTTCAGCTACAGAATGTTCTGCAGAACTTAATCTAATAATCCAGAAGTCATGATTTTTATAACAATTTTTTTTTGTATTTCAGTACAGAATTGTTCTAAAGACATTTGTTTAATTAACAATGACCGAAATTTAACAAATTTATTTTGTTAACAATTTAGAAAAAAATATTACTCTATGTGGCCAAGTTTTTGTTTGAAATAAAATGAATAACTAGGATCTATTATAAGTTTATTCTGGTTTGGTTACTTCCGTATTAAACACCTTGCTAGATATTTTCCTAAAGAATAATTTAACTTTTTAAACTGGTATGTTGTTGTAGGATACTGGTAGTAGAGTACTAATACTGAGATGTTTTGTAGTGTTTAAATCAATTTCAATATTAAAGCATTGAAAACAAATAAATGCCTAGCAGGATTCTGGTACATCCCATTTTAGTAGGAAGAATAACAAACAATACACTCATCAGCTTTTGTCTCCCTCCTCCTAGGGAGTACTGGTATCATTATCAACCCCATCATCAATTTCACCATGATCATCATAATTTAAATTATTATCATCATCAGCATCATCATAACCATCTTCGTCATCATCATCATAATCATCATCATTATCTTCATTTTTGTTTAATATTATTGTAGTTAAATTGTATTATTATTAATATATTACATTAGACTATAGACCTACTGTAGTACTTACTGAATGCTATTAATATATAATTTTACAATATTATTCATATTAAAGGCTTTCTTTTACCATTTACCAACTAGTAATTAGGATGTCACTGAACCCAAAGAAATGAGTTTAGGAATCTCCATAATGACAACAAAAGAATAAAAAAGTAAATAGAGCATTAAAAACTTAAGAACTTCACCCCTTGGACTGGGTTTTACGGAAGTATTTGAATGACGTCAACGGAATTGGTCTTTTGTCCCTCAATTGAACAACTACAGTATCTTTGAATACCTAAGCAGGCAATTATTAAAAGTCATAGATAATTCTGTCATTAATATGCTATGATTCCAAATCTTTTTTTATAAGAAATTTTCTAATAAAAAATATCAGCTGTCTCTCTTTTTTAGGCTAAGCTCTTCTTAAGTAGAGTATATATTGAGTGATTAGATATAAAAATTAGTATGTAAATTTGAGACATACTGTTCATCACCCTGACCTAAAATACTTTTTAGGTCGTCCAGTAGATCGCAAGGTCAATAGCTTTGAATTGATAATTACTGGTGTGAACGTTTCTAAATCTATGAACAGGAATTGTTGTTCTTGTCGAACAGTATGGATCAAAATTCTCAAGTGTTGAATAGATAGTGATCACCATGTTTTCATCCATGCTGTTTGAATCATACCAAAGTTCTTCCATAAGACACCAAGGTGTATAGTTATTAGTTTAGATCTTTTGTTCCATTGTTTTATTCTATTTTATCTATGCTGGTAGATGTGTTATCAATCTTCGGCACTACCAGTAAAACCATATTATTCTGTGAATCATACTGTAGCTTACCCTACCGATAGATAGTACAGTAAAATTAAATTTGATTTAGGTAGAGCAATTTTATGTACTGATTGGTAGTGAATTTATCACCAGTCTATTTTCATGAACCTGTATGTTAGGGTTTCATAATTCAGGGTAGGGATGTGGCTATGGATTTCCACAACTAAAGTTTGAAAGTAAAAATCTACAATGCAAACATATTTTTGCAAAATCCCCACCGATCAATGTATGATTACAATATCTCAAACTAAAAACACAAAGATTTATTATTTTATGTTGAATATTATGCCATCAATTGATACGAATGGCAATATAGTCATTTCTGATATCAGGTCTGTTAAGGCTTGGTTTAGTTCTTGATTTTTTAAATTAAAATTTTCTTTTATCACATGTACTTAATTTCCACTGTATTTTTTTTCAGCAATATCACGCTCAATGGGTATCCGAGTAAGGAGAAAATACAGTTCTCAAAGTTCTGGTAAAATTTAATGTTCAAATATGTTTTCAGTGGGTTACTGGTAAACTGATTGCAACTTAACTAAATCTTAGTCTAAATTGAAATCTAATATTTTCGCTGGTGTTTTTAATTCATTAATGTTTATTTAGAATTATTGTCTTGAAACATGTGTTAGTCTTGAAGTATCTAGTGCTTTGGGTGAAGGAAAACTAATCATAACTTTAAAATATCATTATTTGCAACGTATATGAACTTTGCTTTATGTTGTTATTTAAATTCATATCTTTCTAAACACGATAAGTTTACATGTTAGATATTATGAATGACATTCAAATGCCATCCAATGAAATAACAAAAGCAATTCGCCATTACGGTAAAGCTAAAATTCTTTAGGTCTAAGGGCTTGTCCCCATGACAGGCACCATTAGAACTCTTCCCTTGGATTCCACTTGCAGCCTAAGCACCTTGGCAACCCCTACACCCTGTATGATTCTAGGAAAACCAGGATCTAAAAATCATAGTATAATAAACAGTTATACAGTTATGTGTGATTGTTAAATGGGGGACTGCGACAATCGGCAGAATGACAGCCAGCAAATCCATCTCTGCTCTGTATTTGTGAGTGCTTGACTGTGAGACAAGGCATACTGATTATCAGTAGCAGTCCAGGCGGTTCACTCTTGAAGGCTACCGATCGCGTGCACCTCATCACGTTGCTCAATCATCATGGAATAGCATCAGCCAATGCAGGGTCTCCGTGGCTTTAGCGATTTATTCCTTAACCATTTAAAATGCAGTGATATAAAAAGTGTTCTTATTTTGAAGGAAAATGAATATAAATTGTATCATATTTTGCAATTTGTGTTTCCACCTCTTCTTAGACGATTACAATGTTGTTCAATCTTTAAAGTCATCATTATTTTTATTTTCCAAAAAAAAAAAAGTAAATTTTTTCATGAGGGTGTTTGACAAAAGCCCTGAGAACGTTCAATAAGATACAGATTTTTGAATATTTAAAAACTGTAGAAAAGACTATGGTTACACACCTTTTCTCCCTGTTTTTAAATGTTCAAAAGTCTGTATCTCAAACCGTTCCCAAGTTTTTTGTCAAACACCCATTTTGCGTCGCCAGTCAAAAAAATCAGTTGTACCAATATATCAACAACTTTTTTCCCTCTGGAGGCTGGCTTTAAAGGTCTGTGATCCTACTCCTGATGATGCTAGACATAAAACCACATATTTCCATCTCATTGGTTTCCACTTGCATGGTTCAGTTACATTTCTATAGCTTTGTAAATAAAGCGTGGCTTTGTGTAAACAGAAAACAAGATAGTGATGAGTTAATATTAGAAGGGAGGGGAATAGATAGAAATCATCCCATATTAGAGCGCCTGTACCATGACACGGAATGGAATGGAACTAGTACAAATAATATATAATGATACTAAATGCTAGACCTACCATCCTTTGTATATTCTTGTTATATTGTTGACTAGTTTACCAGTTCAAAGGCTTGGTTTGAGCAGGATTTGGACTAGGCTCAAGTATGGGTCAAAACGCATGCACAATATAAGAACAATTTCTGGTCCAGTGATCCTTTGCATCATATTAAATAATGGTAGTGGCAAGCCTTATTGTAAAGGTAGCAACTCAGAATTACTGTAATACATACACCAATTTACAGGAAGTTTTGTGAAAACACACCTTAGTAGTATATCCATGAATCAGTAACTGTACCATGTTCAATAAAATAATAAGACCAGTAAATACCTTGGTTGATTGTACTACAGTATATCATTTGAAGTGGGTGGTTTGATTTGTTTGAACCTCCTATAATAGAAAAAGAAAAAAAAATGTGCACAAAACCTTTAAAACGGATTAGATAAAAAGTTTATACACTATTTTGCTTAAATACATACAATCATGAAACGATGTAAAGGCAAATTTTTAAATATCCTGCAGTAATGCTGTAATGATTTTCAACATTAAAGAAGAGTATGAATAAGAGTTGAAGCCAATTGGGATTCAGACCCAGAACCTTCTCCTGTCTATGTAGATACATAAAGGAAATCAGTTACTTAATTACCCACCGGTATGTACAAACCAACTAGTGTCAAAAACTATTGTGCTTCAATTCGTCCATTGATTAGATAATCATCAGGAATCTGATATTTGGATTTATCAATAGATAAATTGAAATGTATATAAAGGGCCTTGTTATTGAGTGGGAGCGGTCAATGCAGCAGTTGCGTTTCAGCCTCTGAACCTCGAGGTCGGTGGTTCGAATCTTCGCTGTGCCAATGCATTTTGCTGTTGTTCTTGGACAAGGCACTTTACCTATATTATTATGTCTCTCCCCACCCAGGAGGCGGCATGGAAAGGAACTAGCCACCCTACCACACAATATCGAGGCTTAGTATGATGGGCTAACAACAGCTCATTTCTCTACATTCAGTAATGAATATGGGACTACCTTTAATACCTAGGTATACCAAAATAATGATTTGTTTATACACTATGATTTATGCTCCGCAGGACGATTTACAAACATATAAAAAAAATGTGCAACATATTATATAATTATTCTTTTGTCCGTATGTCTGGCATTGCTAAGTATATTATCATTGAGCATATCCTTGTTGTTAAAGTAATACAGTATGCTGGGCTGGCCATTTTCTTTATACATATGAGTAAATATTACGAGCTAATTAAGTATTACTCAAGGACGTTTTTAAGGCTTAGCATTATACCAGCTTCCGGTATAAGTCCAAAATCTTACTGTTGTTGCAGCTATTCAGGAAACACCTCACAATCACAACAATCACAGTAGATATAATATTCCTTGGTTTTATCAAAAAGAATATTTTTCACAATATACAGTATCACCATTGATGGATCATGGACCTATTAATAAGATGGTTGGATCTAGGAGGTGTGGGGGGGGGGGGTGATATATCCATGGAGAGGTCAAATGCTAACAGCAGTACTATATTAAATTAAGAAGCAACATACAGTACCTTGATACATGACCATCACATACTTTATTTCTAAATAAGATTGTAAGTGTTTACTTTTGTGTTTGTTGTTTCAATTGTTTGCTGTTAGTATATTTATCATAGTTTATTATGTTTATAGTCAACCTGTTGTTTTTATAACTGTTGATTTTTTAAAGAATATGAATATTTAAATTGATAATAATAATAACATCTTAAATTAGTCCTAGATACTATAGATATAGTATTGAATCTTTCCTCTTTTTTTTATTATCATAATCTACAGTAAATCACATTTACCTTTTCTCCCTTTTTTCCCCCTGTCTTCCATATTTTTGTTTTCCTTATGAATAGATATTTTTTTGTCTAGGAAAAACTGAATCACTTATTATGGTTATCAATCCATTGGTCCTCATGTACGATAAAATCGCCCACTCTACTCTTAACTCAGTTGTGATAGTTTTAATTGAAAGCGAATATTGCACAGTACTTGAATATCCATTAGAATATTTGCTTCACTGTTAGTCGTAATAAGAAAGTATGATACATATTCCAAGTATTGAAATGCACGCCATCATGTTGGGATTCAACATTTTAACATTACTTACTATGTCATCCTAATGATGACATAGTTAATGCGATTCAGTATTTTGTCATTAATTAAGTAATTCTGAATGATGACATAATTGATGCCGAAATATTGAATCTGATGACATAATTAATATTGAAATGTTGGATCCCAACACGATGGCATGCATTTCAATACTTGGAGTATGTATTGTACTTTCTTATCTGAGAATAATCAGTAGACCTTTCGGTTTTAGTTATTATAGTAATCATTTACATTAGTATAGGCCTCAGGAATCGATATTGAAGAAAAAATTTTGTTTACCAATAAAGAATCCAAAATGCATACAGTAAAGATACATATTCCAAAAGGCTATACAATTTATAATATCATACCATATTTATTTCACCAAAACAACAAAATAATCAAAAGGGATACAGTATGTAGCAGGATTACCTAGCACTAGAATTAAGTTGCCATCGAAGGGCTCTCATTGACTACTTCAAACATAATATTTAACTGCTTAAAAGGTAGTAAAATCATAAAAATATTCACCTGCTAAAAAATAGTAAAGTCATTATATTAAGCTACATACATTAAATGGGACGTTCTTATCTGGATTTTAAACCTGCTACTGTTTTAACAACCACAATGCATGGGTGGGATGAATATATAAAAATATGATATAAAAATTGCTGACTGACTGACCCTGATTTTTAAATGTCACTGCTCTATAGGCAATGTTTATTTTGGCCTAAATAACAATAATAATATTAACAATGATGGGATAATTCTATTGATTGGTCACAAAGTAATCGGTACCTGTATCTCCTAATATTATGAATGTTAATGTTCATTATGAAAAGATACCTGGTATATGAGTCATTGCAGGGTGTAACCATATACCATTGATACTGGAATCATGCTGTTCTTTGTAATGGCCAAGAAACACAGAAGTTTCTGTGTATAATTCAGCATGTAGCCAGCAGCAAAATTTATTCTTACTTTCAATTCTGTATGATCTTCTCATGATGTTATTTTGAGTCTATGAATGAGAATGGAGAATAGCTTGACAGATTTAATTAGTGGCATTTCTGAATCTGCAAGTCATAGAGTACTAAACCCAGGGCAAGCATGGCTATTACTAGGCCTACTATATTACACCCACTCAATAGTCATTACTATTTTTAGACAGAAGTTTGAAGTAGTTAGAAACCTAGATGGAGCTCAGCATTCCCTTCTTATTATAAACATTTACATCAATAATGACCTATAATTATGCTTTATGAGACTCGGCCAGATTATTACTCCCTGAGGACCATGTAAACAAGCCCCTTGAGATTTTATGATGAATGAGATAATATTTCACATTTCTTTCCCCTCACTATATAATATGGTTGATTGTTTTTCCATTGCTGGTAGTAAATATGTCAAACAATTTGCACTCATCAGTTTATGTATGCTGAGTTACTAGGTTATAGTGTTTTTTTTTGTTTTTCTAATGTCTGGCATTTATAATGTGGAGAATGTGTAGCCTGGTTGCATTATTCACATTATGACTCCTCATTACTTGTTCCACACTGAGGTCTGGCACCCACTGTCCCTATAGTATCCGAGTAAATTTGAGGAAATATTATTCAAAATAGGTTATAAGTCAAATGGAACAAAATCAGATACTAACTGCAGAATCCCTGTTATTAGGGGACACATTCAGTACCAAAAAAGTGTCTCCTTAATAGGGGTAACCCCTGAAAAGGAGTTGGTTATAGTGTTAAAAACATATACGTTCTCTCATTTTGTGGCCGAAATGTGTCCTCTTAATAGAGGTGTCCCAAAGGAGGGTTTCTACTATGTAATAATAATATTGAGATACTGTATATTAAGATAAACAATATGAAGAATGTTTAAGAGTACAGTAGGCCTAATGTGCCAGAAATCTACCTTATATAAACAATCCAGAATTTTTGTTTTGTATAAATTTTGTCTGATTCGATTTCTCAGAAGAAGTGTTGATTTTTTTTACAGTAGTGTTTTCAGTACAAAATATTAATATATTTTTTAGTATTATGCATTTTGAGGGGGAAAACATGTAGACAGATACATTTTTGGATGATGTTGAAATTAGTATTATTAGTTTATGAAATCTTCTATTCAAATTATGAATTTGGTTTTTGCCAAAATCTGCTATTAAACTAATTATAATGTATTTAATTAGTTTATTAAATCTTCTATTCAAATTCTGAATTTGGTTTTTGCCAAAATCTGCTATTAAACTAATTATAATTAATTTCCTATTATGAATATAAAGTGAAAGTGGCAATGTTAGGTTATGGCGTTAGGCCATATTGTTTCTTGCTTCTTTCATTATGTCCTATATAAAACTAATACTGTAGGGGAGATTTCCACAACTTACTGAAATCATACAACTGCTGTAGTGCAGGGTAATAGAATTTAAAGTATTCTTTTGATATAGGCATTATCAGTTGGAGTGGGAGGAGGATGAGGAAGAATCTGCTCATCAATATCCTCAATATTTATCATCATCAGTATTATCATTATCACCATATTGTCATCATCATCATCGTCAATATGATTAAAATGTTCAACGTCATAATCAATATCATCAGTATCATCATCATAATTATCAACATCATTGTCATCATTATCATCATCGTAATCACGATAATGATGATCATCATGAATAGCACTTTCATATCATAATCATCATCTGTTTAGACGAAGTAGGCAGCAAGCAGAACATTTTTTTTTTTAGTTGCACCATATTATCATAAATCATTTTCTTAGAATTATCAAATTTATCTGACCCTGAAGAATATCAATCAACATTATGTGAATCAGATAAACATACTATCAGTATCTGATATATGTGCCTGCTATCTTTTGGTTTTTAGTGTTCTAACATTCAAGTTCTTCACATATATGAGGAACAATTTACTTGCAACATTTTGTTTGTTTAGGGAACATATTAATTAGATTATTATTTTACACATGTTCAGGGAACAGCTTTCCACCATATGCTGCAGAATTCTGTGATTTGTGGCTATTCTGCTGGAAGGAACTATGCAGAATATGTGAATTGCTTGATTTTACCAAATCAGCTAACCAGCTTGATAAACAATTCATTCATTGTGAATTTGTTTTTCATTCCATTTCATTTATAGATTTGCATAAATTATACCGTGGAGAAATATGAGTATACAAAAAATCTAGAAAAAACCCACCCAGGGATCAATCGGTGAGAACTGAAATACAACACGTTTTAATGTGTCACACAATAGCATTAACATGTTGACTGCCGGACCTTTTTTTTTTGAAGTTTTGTTCCTTGTGCAAAACAAGTGGGCCATGTATACAAACATACTTTAAAAAAATTCTGTCTCATCAAAAAAGGTGTGTTGAATAAATTGGCAGGAAATATCAAGGGACAAGTAAACTCATTGCTGACAGTGGACCATACTTGTATTACCTCAGGCAAGTGCTAGTCTGGTGGGTGGCAGATGTACCCCCATGGTCTGGGAAAACGGTTTCCTCTATAGTGTTGGTTTAAAATACTAAAAATGACCATTGGAATAGGAATTTAGTTCTGTACCTGTAGGCCCAATTTTCTCACCCCCAACTCCCCTTCAGGCGGAAACCAGCCTACGCACCTGTGTACATGTACTTAAGGCCCAGTAAAAAAAAAATTAGTTTATCACCCTTGCTTGCATGTCTTATATATAAATATATTTATGAAAAAAATTTGTTTTTTTCATTTTATTGAATTAAATAGTTAGTAGATATCGTTTGTATTATCTCAGTCTTGTTTTACTTTGACTATCAATGCACTGGCAAACAACCCAAAGGTGATATTTGGCTTTAGCAAAATAAAAAATAAAAGCCTTCCTCCCTAATCATTTTTCCAGCCTAGATAGGGTGATAAACTAATGATACTTTTAATAGGGCCTAATACAATACTTTATGTTTCCAAGCAGTTTATTGTAGAATGTGGTTTATAAATGTTAATTGTATGTAGTGAACTCAATGTTAATAATAATGCTTGCACTTTTATGTGAATAAGTGTATTAACTTTATGGTGATTGCCCGTGATTTCTAAGAACAACCCTCTTTATACTTACAACAGGATTTATGCAAATTTGATCCATATCTTACAATAGTGGTGTTCTTATTGATAATAGCACTTTGCCACTTGATAAGTTTAAAGGTGAACATGAAAAGGGAGTCCAAAGAGTATTTTAATAAAAGGGGTCGTGTTTTAATACATGTTTTCTACCTTTGAGTTTTATTATCAACTATTCAAACTGAAAAGTATTTTATTTGATGTTTGATTTGGTAGGGGTGTCACTGAACCATTCAAAATATTTGTTCAAGCCTTTATATCCACGGTTGACTTCAATAAATTAATCATTAAATCAGTTTATTTATCTGGCTACCAAATTCTATTTTAGAAAAAAATTTAATATATTAGTGTTATCTCACTAGCATATACCAGAAGGTTGGTATACTCTGGGATCCTCTTTAAAATCATCAGTATATTTTGTTTTTAATTTTTCTGGTATAAAAATACCTAATCTATAACAAAATGAAATGAAGCACCTTATTTAGAGTATGTATAGACTAAAAAGACCACATACTTTTCTGTTTCCTGTTATTTTGTTATTCTGCAATGTCAATAAAAATAAAATATATACTGGTTGATTTCTTTGTACAGGATAATAATAAGACTGGTTTCTTGTTAATTGTTTTGAATGTCTGCAGTAAATGTGTCAAAATAGTGTTTGTACCAAATAAAAATTATTAGCTGAGTCAGCAAATGTTTATCCATTCCTCACATCATTTTGCACACATCTCTTTTTATATTAAAGTTAACCCATGTATTAAAGGTGCACTGAAGATAACATAACCATGAATAACCTCTTTATTATAACATTGAAATGGACAAAATTATCATGGAGAAAAAAATTAAAACAATTCTATTTCTATTGACTTACAGAGTATTTAACTATTAAAAATCCTTTTTGATTTATTACTACCGGTAGCCAATTTAATTGTTTTGTAGATAAGATAAAATTTAGCAGCCTAATTTATGTCTTTTCTGGCAAGTCTGTTGTTGCATGCATTACTGGCGCAAAACTATCCAGACATTGATTTACTGTATTTTATTTGTTTAATATAAATGTAAATCATGCTTACTTACAGCTGGAAGGTCTAAAGGTTCCTCATGTTAATATCATATAATTTCTCTGTTAGTTGTTCACCAATGTACTAGAATATAATAGTGTTAATTGTTTTTGTTCTTTAGATTCAAATTCAGTCGATTCTGGAACATGTATTTCAAACTCACCAGAAGACGCCACTATGATTAAGTTTGAAGACCCCACTACAAAAAAGAGGCCGCAGACATTGTACGATGAATTAATACCTAAGGAAGAAGTAGACGCCACTTGCGACCTCCTACAAGTACAAATCGATGATGCCGTAAGTTCTGTTTTTGTAGATATGTTTGTACCATCAATCTATAGTGAGGTGTGAGTAAAACTGTGTAATGATATTTATTTAACATTCGTATAAATAGACTTATGGAATTAATTATATTTTCATTATTATAGGATACTCCATTACATGGTCGGCCGAACTGGAGGGTGGGGGAGACCTGGGCCCCTTCCCCCCCCCACTTTTTGGCAGAAAATATATAATGCCTATAGATGTAGATGTTTGTATGGTCGCAAAGAAACACTGTGGGGGCCTCCACTTTATGCTAGTGGGCCACCCAACAGAGACGTTCCGCCAGCCCTGTATTATGATCATACTGTGCTATTCAATCAATGCTATGTGATCACTATTGACATGACGTGATCATACGTGTCAGTATTCGATCATTAACGGCACTATATTATGCAATAAAACATCATGTGATCACTATGACACTATATGATATATATGATCGTGATGTGATCACACAAATTATAAGATATAAATCATTCATGACATTCAAGACATTAACAACATTACTTTATGTGATCTAGCAATGACGCTATGCAGTCAGTATGCGACATGATGTGATAATTCATGACACTCTGCACTCATTAATAGACTACATTATTTAAATCAAAAAACTTATTTCAGTTATACAGTATATGATGCTAGATGTGATCATGTCATAAACACTATGTAATCATATTATGATCATTTATGACATCACATAATTTTCATGATACCATTCATCATCATCATCATCATCATCATAGTCATCATCATTATCATTTAATGTCTGCTATATCCGCATGTGAGGGTAAAACTGTTAAAGCCTATACAGACTGTATGGTGGATGTATCATATGCGACCAGGTGGTGCGATCAGCCGCAACTTCCGGATTGATATTCACAACATTATAATCATTCATGTGGCAAAACATACCAAATATGATAAGATATAATATTTAATTTAAGTCTGTACTGGCTCATTACATTATGATCATGCTGTTGGCAAGCTATTGTGCAAATATGACAATATGTTTCATTTGTCGGGATGACGTCACTGTGACTCGTGCATTATACTGTAATGTACAGTACTACATGATAGCGATGTGATGATGGGTTGTAGTGACAAACACTGGCACTTTGTGGTTATCCTGCAATTTGTGGCATTTGATATGACTTTTTTTGCTTGTGTGTGTATTGTTTGACAATTTGTGGTTTAAATTAACATTAACAATATATCCTGTAATAGTATGATGACCTTCTGTGGTTAAGTATGTTTAAGTTGTGAGATATTGAGTTGAGTTCTTCAAAACAGGATTCTTTTGAATCTCTGTTTCAAGGCCAACATTCTGCAGACTAATAAATTTAAGATTTTCTTGACACCACGCCTCGGGACCAACATACCAAAAATTGGCTAGAAGTTCTGATGATGAAAAATATCTCCATGTTCTTATGATATTCAATAGTTTGACCAAATTTTATACTTATCTACGGCCTATTTGAAATTCTCTTTGACACCAAGCCTCGGCCCTGCTGTGCCAGGGATCAACACACCAAAACCTGACTAGAAGTTCTGATGATGAAAATATCTCCATGTTCTTACGATATACAATAATTTGACATCAGTATTCTGTTTACTAATGACAACAATGGGCAACTCCACATCCCTTAGGCGAGACTCTTTTTATACCTTGTTTAGCAAACCCACCGACTGCAAATATTGATGATTTCGAATAAAAATAAAATTTTATTTTTGGGCAATTAGCGTACCCGCCGCCACAAAAAAGTGAAATTTTAAGAAAAAAATAAAAGTTTTTCTTTATTGTTTATATTATGCACTCCGCTGCCTTGAAATCTCCAAAGATGATATGTGTATTTCTTCCTAATTATAATAATTTGAAGCATTAACCATTCTATTTTACATTCACCAATAAAATTTTATTTTTATTTTCGCCTCCATCTGGGTATTTTTGGCAAAACTGTTCGCCAAATAAAACAAAATTTCATTTTTAATTTTATTCCACCCTCCTCCGGTGATCTTTAAAAAAATAAGTATTTAAAACAAGGAATAAAAAGAGTCTTGCCTAATATGGACAAAAAAGAGTAATTAGTAAATAACCAGTACAAATTTTGTCAGGGGTCCCAAGTTGGAAGAAGTCATTTCCAGGAGATGTGCGGTGGCAGTACACATCTAGATGTGTATAAGAGACAGGGATTTTACAGACGCAGGGGTCCAGAATACATCAACCCCACTACGGTTGTTGCCTGGGGTAGGAAAATATAAAATTTAGGTATCTGAAGATGGCCGGAAATGACCCTCTCTGAAATTTCTTTTTTAGCTGATTTTTTTCATAATATTGATATATTTAGGGGCCCGAACCGACTTCCCCTTTGAATCTGCCACTGATCTGGTTAATGAGCTTTTTTAACACAACTAATTTTATTTTGCTGCACATACATGATACCAATTGGCACTGAATTCCTTGATATAATTGATAATAAAGCAGTGAAAACATGCAAAATTATGAGTTCCAATAGACTTGGAACTTCTGTTTTAATGAGCCTGAAGTATTGTACCAAGATGGAAATATTCGTAATATATAATATACAATTTAATTTTAATTTCTGCTTCTCTTCTCGACAGCTTGCAAAAAAATATTCTACTCCAGATGTTGAAGATTTAAACCTGCGACGTATAATATTAGGCACAGTACTGGACAGCGAGAAAAAATATATTACTTCAATGGAGTGCCTTCTTACGGTAAGGGTTACAACAAAACACCTGAATATGACAACCATAACAAACATTTATTGTAAACGTACTAATATTTTATAATTACCCAACAAAAGTATAATTATTAACTCACTTACAACATCTAAATATACATACCCTAGTACAGTACTTTGTAATTCAACTTATTTTTCATGGAATGCAGGGGCGTATCCAGAGATGTTCAAAAAGGGGAGTGGCCTAAATAGGGGGGGGGGGCAAAAGTTGTGCCGACCGAGATAATACTACCCTAGAGGGTCCCAGAGCATGTCCCTGTGAAATTTTTGTATTCTAGACACCCGAAAATAACTTCTGAGGCATTTTTTTTTTTCGGCGATCATTTTTTAAATTTTCTTTCTTTTTTTTTTTTTAACCTTCAAAAGGTGGGGGGGGGGGCAGGCAGGTACATGATTCGAAAGATAGGTACTTACAGATTTTTTTTTACAGATCATGAGCCCTTGTGCCAAGAAGTGCTTAAAAGAAGGTAGAACCAGGGAACAGTGAAATTTACACATTTGTAATTTCACTGTTCCCTAGTAGAACCACCAAAATGCACAACGTTAGAGCAGAGCTGCAGTTGTACTTCTGGGGTAGGGAGGGGTGGGAAGAAGAGGGGGTGGGGGTGAAAGAAGATGCTTCACCCCAGTAGTTAATACTGGATCTGTTTGTGCAGAAAGTGGGTGGGGAATTAGATAGATCCTTTTTGTTAACATAAGTCCAACACTTTTTTTTTAACAGTTTTCTGGTACAATACTACAATATATTCTTCTGTTGTTATTATAGTGGCATATTGATTCTAGACATGTTCAATGTGTTGCTTGCAAGCTTCAGTAATTATGCAAATTAGTATAGTTCAGTTATTAATCCCCGCAAACAGACGAACAGGAAATCTGTGTTTTATTCTATATATTATCAGGAAGCTGAATTAAATAATAATAATATCTAGGATTTTTATTCACACCAATAGACAAACAGAAGTCGGATGATAATAACCTGCTCGCGTGGAAGGAACTAGTGGTCTGGTCTGCACAATAGTATATAATAATATTTCCTTATTACAGATTGAGGGATATACAGGGAACTGTTCTGATGTAGGGAAGGGTATCCAGGATTTTAAAAAGGGGACAATGAGTCTATATTTTTGGTGGGATGGGTTTTGCAGGAACTGACATTATTAATAAAACAATTTATTTCTATCTATTCAAACTGAAGGGTGATTTTGGACCAAAAAAATATTAGATTCAGTTAAAGTATTGTTCACTATGGCAACAGTGGCATATCTATAGGGGTATTGGAAAACAAGGTGGGGTGAGGGGGGTGGGACACTGATCGGGGAAGCGTAAGTTTAGCTAATGAAATTCCACCAACATAAGTCACCAAGAATTCTCGGATACATCAAATCTACATTCAATGTTTATTTATCCAGTGACTAAAATGGAAATTCATGATATTGTACATAATTTGCAGAAAAAAACAAGTGTCCAGGTTGGTTAAAAATGTAATTACTGAACTGCTAACTCACTTATCATACATTTGTAACCTCTCGGTTACAACTGGCACTTTACCATTGAACCAAAAGAAATTAGGTCATTCTAATTTTTAAGAAAGGGAACCCAAGGATGTGGAAAATATCGCCCAATATCCTTATTGACGGTATATAAAGGTAAATGTATCCTAACGAACTTGCAATTCGGTGTTCGAGAAAAGCATTCAACCATCCATGACTTAAATATACTGTAGTAGAGAAGATTACTGATATGTACCCTTGGAAAACGCCAACACACCATCGGTATTTTCCTGGACCACTCTATTGATCACGAAATACTTCTCTGAAACTATCTCACTATGGGATTCATAGTCAGACCTTGGAGTGGTTCAGAAGTTATTTGACAAGTATGACTAAATTTGATGGATGGTTTGAAATCTGATTATGCCTTTGTCAAGTGTGAGTTTCCCAGTGGTGCCAAGAGGCTAAGGTAGACGAGGAAAGTGCCCTGGGACCAAAGCCCGACAGTTGCCTTGGCTGCTAGGTAAAAAAAAATTTTTAATTGAATAAATAAACAACGTTTGAGTAAAATGAAAAATAGTTTTTTACTTTTCATGTTTCTGCAATTTTATTGTTGAAATAAAAAAATCAAGCACTCTATAATCGATTAAATTAGTCCTCTATCCGTTACAAGGTCGTAGCTTCTGTGGGTTTCGTCCCACCCCCCTCCCCATCTGGTCTCTACCCCTGGAACCTACTGGACAGTTTAGGCGCCCCCCGGACCCACAGCCAGTGGGCAAAGCTGCCCCTGGTCCACAGCCTCTTGGCAGCCCTGGGGGGGGGGGGCGGGGTTCCCCATGGATCTATACTTAGCCCCTGCTGTTCATCATATATAATGACTTTGTGAAGTATTCACAGTTGTTACCATTTATACTCTTTGCACATGACTCAAGTATATACTATGCCGCCAACAATAAACTTCTGAAAATAGCTGATTGGATCCATGCAAATCACCTCCATCTTAATCTTAAAAAACATAACTACTGTATATGCTTTTTAGAAGCACTATCTCTGAATTACAAATACCTGTAGCTTTTCACCAAGTATTATTTGCTAGAGTGCATCTACTAATATATCTAGGCATACACATAGATAGGAATGGAACACTCACACCAAAATCCATGTAAAACTATTGCAAGAAATGTCGGTACCATACACAAGCTGAAAATATTTGTACCTGGTGATATGTTAAATATTAATTTATGATTCACTTATTTTACCATGTTTAAACTAACTCTTGTCTGGATGACGGTGTAAGAAGAATATCTCACAAAAATTCTGCTTCAAAAATTAACTGCTCAATCTCAAATACTCATAGGTTAGCACAATGAACACCACTATTTTACCAACAAAGAATTATCTTTGAAATATCTGACCTTATTGACAACAAAGGTATTTTAATGTTTTTAGTTAAAACCGAGAGGACCTACCATTCTTAAGACACCCTTTTCATTGAACAGCAATTACCACTCGTCCACTCGTATTCACCTCGTCAAGCTTCATCTTTTCGTTTACAGATTTATTTCTGTCCAAGAAAATAATTTTTTTCACTGGTCCTAAATATTGACCTACCAAATCAAAGTAAGCAGCCTTCAAGCCTTGCAAAATTTAAACGTATTCTTAAGGATTCTTTGCTGGAAAAATGTATATTTTCCAGCAAAAAATTGGGGGAAAAAGGTGTAAAAAAGGGCAGTTATTCAAAAATCTGTACCTCATTCATCGTTCCCCAGTTTTTCATAAGACAAATTTTTTCTGTCTTCGAAAAATCAGTGCTACAACATATCGAAAAATATTTTTCCTCCGGTACAGTTGACCATGCACTGTAATATATTGATGCAAAAAATGAAATAAACTGATTGATTGATTAGACACCTTTTGGGAAATAAAAAAAAAAATAAGATCCAAAGCAGACTCCCTTTGCACATAATAATATTCTGTACTGCATAACATACAATAGCACTTCAAAGTGTGGAATCAATCAATCAATTTTCCAGATACTGTGGTTAACATCTTTCATAAAGGTCTCATTGTATGCCAAAAACCACATTGTCCCAATTTACTACAGATGGAGAAAGTTCATGTACTCTCCCCTCCATTCATACCTTTACATATAATTGAAATCATTTTAACAATATGATGAAGGCACTTGCTTTCCTTGACAATAAAGAAAGATATACCAGAACATGAAATCCCCTACCCCTATACTAAAGAAGGATGAGTATGTATAGAATTAATGACAAGTTATTTGTTAAGTTTGAAATGTAGGTACCTGGTTCATTGCAATGATAAGACTATTGGACCAGTCATAATTTTCCCTTTATGTTTATTTATTTATTTATTTCATCAATTGCAATAAACAAACTAAAATGATAAAATAATCAAAACCAAGTAACAAAGCAAAAGAAATTATTACAATATATATATACATATTATATAAATAAAAGTTAAAATAAAATTAAATTGACTAAAATAATTAAAAGCAGAATAATAAAGGCAAAAAAAAAAGAAAAGCAAAAAATAATGAAGTTAAAAAAAAAATAAACAAATAAAAAATACAAGTTTAGGGCCAGCCTGAAGAAAAAGAGGGAGACAGAGGGGTGAGGGGAGAGAGAGGGACAGAGGGAAAAAAATAACTAAACCATGGAAAGAGAGAGATACCTGTAGCTTTTGAGGTTAGACTTAAAGGATGAGATGCTTGTAGAATTTTTTGATTTTTAAAGGGAGTGAGTTAAAAAACGAGGGGGCATTGAAGCTGAAAGAAATTTTGAACAGTTCTAAGCAGGGCCTAGGAATATGGAGATCACCTAATAGTGATCTGGCGAGTATTCATGCAGCCATTAGCAATGATTTTAGTGATGGATTGACAGTTTGAGGAGTTGAAACTGATATCCGTTTCCCCAACCAATATTGCTACTCATGTTCAAACACTCAGATTATGCACAAATTCTGCTTTCGGTATTCCCCCTCCCAGGTCCTGGTCCTTTAAAAAAGTGGAACAAAGAATATCAATGTTGTATTTGCTTTGGGGCAAAGATAATATCTAGAATTGTGTAGTACAAATGTTGAAAGAGAGCTTGGAGGAATTTTTACAAAAGTCACGTTTGAACAGATCTGTTTGGCCTGCATACCTAAAGCTTTCTTTTTTTTACAGTTCATTTATTGTATTACTACAAGTCAGGAAATACTGACATCATTTTTATGCATTTGCTATTTTCAGAATTATCAGATTTCCCTTCATTGACGTAAGTTGTGGTACAAAAAACAGAAGATACAAATTTTGATTTGAGGGTTATTTTGTTCAAAATAATAGAAATATCAATTTTGAGACTTTCTCTTTGAAAGCATTTTACTAAAAATATCTTAGAGCATTGCCAAAATTATGATGTCAGCACTTTCTTTTGATGTCGTAATTAACTGTCTGCAATTATATGTTGTTATATTCCTGAAAAATGTCAGCAATAATGCATCGCGGTATTATAATGCTGTTAGTATTGCTTCTTCAGGTTTAGTTCGTACCCACTTACATTTTCCAAGGATAAGATATAACGATATCTCATTGACATAGTTAATGGTTATAGACATTTGAAGTATTTAGCATCACATTTTTTAGCTTGACATATGACATACATATGACGATGATTCTACAAAAAAAAAGTTACAAGTTAAATACCACGGGTTGTCAAAGTGATCTCAATCATTGCTTAAGACTTTTCTTTAAGTTAGGACTGGCAGTACCAATGCTGGGAAAGGACCTAAGCTCTCAATTGTGAAGGGCATGTTTCCATCGGCAATATATCATGGGGATGATTTTTAGCCAACTTGGTACCAGAATTACATTTTGCAAATAATGCAGGTCTCCCTCTAATTTAAGACCACCTCCAGTTAAAGACCACTTTTCTGTGGTCCCAAACAACAAATGTCTTTTATGTTTAAATGTTTAAATTATTATTCTAATTAAAGATCAGTGTTGTTAAACATTTCCAAAAGTGGTCTATAAGTGGAGGTAGTCCTGTATACATGTTTTTAATTTGAAATTATTATTGTTTTTCATAACCTTTTGGCCATGTTGAAAATTTAAATTTCTTTTTACATGTCTATAAACTTTACTCTTTTTAATTTTTATCAGGTAATGAAGGTATTCAGTGGAAATATGAACACCTCACAACCAATTCTATCATCTGAAGATTACAGTTGCTTGTTCTACAAGATTGCAGAGCTGTGTCAGGTGCACCAAGAGTTCCGCAATAACCTGGAAGCGCGACTCAAGGAGTGGACCCCAGATCAAACTTTCAGTGACTTGTTCCAGTTTTTGGTTAGAAGGATCATTGCATTTAATATATTATTTTATTTATTATTTTTATTGATCATTTTATTTTGCATTTCTTTCCGAATCATGAATATATAAATACATTAAAATATATATAAGAATAAAAAAGAAAAACATCCTATCAGAGGAATTTTTTCAAAGTACATTGATTCTTGAAATATATAATTTTTGATAATTATATTATACAAATTTTAGTTGGTTGAAGTTGCTTTTCGTAATTCCTATAAATTTTATAATTGAGACTCATAAACAGTTTTTAATGAAATGCTGTACATGGTGTAAAATGTGAACGTAATGACATGTGAACATTCCCTGGGAATTATAGGATTCCCTGGGCACGATAGAAATACTTGTTATTTGAACAGATCTGTTTGGCCTGCATACCTAAAGCTTTCTTTTCTTTACAGTTCATTTATTGTATTACTAAAAGTCAGGAAATACTGACATCATTTTTATGCATCTGCTATTTTCAGAATTATCAGATTTCCCTTCATTGACGTAAGTTATGGTACAAAAAACAGAAGATACAAATTTTGATTTGAGGGCTATTTTGTTCAAAATAATAAAAATATCAATTTTGGAGACTTTCTCTTTGAAAGCATTTTACTAAAAATATCTTAGAGCATTGCCAAAATTATGATGTCAGCACTTTCTTTTGGTGTCGTAATTAACTGTCTGCAATTATATGTTATTATATTCCTGAAAAATGTCAGCAATAATGCATCGCGGTATTATAATGCTGTTAGTGTTGCTTCTTCAGGTTTAGTTCGTGCCCACTTAAATTTTCCAAGGATAAGATATAACGATATCTCATTGACATAGTTAATGGTTATAGACATTTGAAGTATTTAGCATCACATTTTTTAGCTTGACATTTGACATATGACGATGATTCTACAAAAAAAAAGTTACAAGTTAAATACCACACGGGTTGTCAAAGTGATCTCAATCATTGCTTAAGACTTTTCTTTAAGTTAGGACTGGCAGTACCAATGCTGGGAAAGGACCTAAGCTCTCATTTGGGAAGGGCATGTTTCCATCGGAAATATATCATGGGGATGATTTTTAGCCAACTTGGTACCAGAATTACATTTTGCAAATAATACAGGTCTCCCTTTAATTAAAGACCACCACCAATTAAAGACCACTTTTCTGTGGTCCCAAACAACAAATGTCTTTTATGTTTAAATGTTTAAATTATTATTCTAATTAAAGATCAGTGTTGTTAAACATTTCCAAAAGTGGTCTTTAAGTGGAGGTAGTCCTGTATATACATGTTTTTAATTTGAAATTATTATTGTTTTTCATAACCTTTTGACCATGTTGAAAATTTAAATTTCTTTTCACATGTTTATAAACTTTACTCTTTTTAATTTTTATCAGGTAATGAAGGTATTCAGTGGAAATATGAACACCTCACAACCAATTCTATCATCTGAAGATTACAGTTGCTTGTTCTACAAGATTGCAGAGCTGTGTCAGGTGCACCAAGAGTTCCGCAATAACCTGGAAGCGCGACTCAAGGAGTGGACCCCAGATCAAACTTTCAGTGACTTGTTCCAGTTTTTGGTTAGAAGGATCATTGCATTTAATATATTATTTTATTTATTATTTTTATTGATCATTTTATTTTGCATTTCTTTCCGAATCATGAATATATAAATACATTAAAATATATATAAGAATAAAAAAGAAAAACATCCTATCAGAGGAATTTTTTCAAAGTACATTGATTCTTGAAATATATAATTTTTGATAATTATATTATACAAATTTTAGTTGGTTGAAGTTGCTTTTCGTAATTCCTATAAATTTTATAATTGAGACTCATAAACAGTTTTTAATGAAATGCTGTACATGGTGTAAAATGTGAACGTAATGACATGTGAACATTCCCTGGGAATTATAGGATTCCCTGGGCACGATAGAAATACTTGTTATTATCATCATTTTCCTGTCTTATATTGATTGATTCGTATGACTTGGCCATTACCTAACGTTTTTTTTTTACCTTGGTTGTTTACATAGGAAGGTCATATGTACTTGCACGAAGAATATGCAAGCAATTACCAGCAATCTATTGCGGTACTGGACAGATGCCGTAAGGAGAATCCACAATTTAACCAGATTGCAGAAAACATCAAGATGTCAAACGGAGAAGCGGCAACTCTGGAATGTAAGAGGATTAAGTTTTTTTAGATAATTGTGATGATAATTATAATAATTAATATCTTTCATCCAGAATTATCTCATCTTCACATATTTTTCTGATTGACATTGACTTTTTACATTTGTGGTAAAGGTAAGCCATACCAGTCACTTGTTGATAATCGTCGTTCTGAAATAATGGCCAAAACTTGCTGGAATGTCAATTTTTTTCAATCTATTTGTGCTAAACTTCCTGATGATCCTTAAATAAAAGCGAAACGTCGAATAAAATGTCCTTGTCAATTTTTTTTGTGTGACATTCATACTATTTATCATTTTGTTATAGACAGAATTTAAATCTTTGCCAAAAAATATAATAAAACAATAAAATAAAAAAAAATATTAAACAACTGAAAATGCCTCATTATACATACATATCAATCATTCATATGTCATACAATTGAAAAAAAATTAACTAGTATTAATGTTTTCCTGTTTTGAAGAAAGTATGATAGATTAACTCAAATGGCTCAAATACTTTTACATTTTTTAGGGGCGTTTAATATGGATTTCCTATCAATTATGCATATTTGATCTTTCTAAATCAGAAGGAAACAATCAATTAGGGATTGTGGGGGTGGACAAAACTAATTGGTCACATTTTGTTTTTTCATTTTCTACAAATTTTACATACAAACAGACAGGAGATTAATAGCATAGATGCAAAGTTAGACCAATTTGCAGGCAGGAGATTTTGTTTTAAAAACCCCTCCTACTATGGGTCTTGGGTATGCCGCCATTCGGAAAAATCCTTCCCTAGATGCTTGGAAATACATTCTTTAGGCTAGTATTTTTACAACTGAAAATGGTTAAGAAATAGCATTATTTTTCCTGAGAATGCATATTTCTGCAGTCCACGAACCTGTCACACACAATGAGCTGAGCGTGTGGTTGTTGGCAGTGGTGGATCCAGGAGGGTTCAGGGGGTTCGGACTAAAAACCCCTTCTGCGAAGAAGCGTAACAAAGTACTACTGGGTCTTGGCTTACAAAAGGCATGCTAACCTACCTAGGCATATGTTGGCAGATCAGACAAACTAGGCTTAGCTCAAAGAGTCTTCAACTAAAATTATACACACTGTTTTTTGTTCAGCGTCGTAATATTACTGTATGTTCGAAATTCTTCAGGCCTATCAGTTCATCGATCCTTGAAAGAAAGACTACATATCTAACTACTCAATATTGTTGGAATATAATAACATATTGAGTATGTCTTTATTTTTTTTTTTCTTTTTTCTCTATCTATATTCCTGAAGAATGAAATAAAATTACCTGACCTTTTTCGAGAGGGGGAAAAATTTTGAAGAACTTAAAGGTCATTAAAAGAGTCCTTAGAAGTCAGGAAAGCTCATTTCTGGCCATCTAGGAATCAACATTTTCCCAGGGAGAACTCCCGCATCCCCCTTTCATTTTGAGTTTTTTGAAAACATTTTGAACCCCCCTCTTTCAAATCCTGGATCCGCCCCTGGTTGGTAGTGTCTTCTTCGATCTTATCTGACAACACTGACAGTGCTTTGTAAAAGAACGACATATTTGGTGTTGATGCAGCTAGTTTTATCTAATGTCATTGAAAAAATAGTAAAAGATATTTTCGAATATTGACCCACCCTTTAATATCAAAATTGATATTGAGAAGGTTACTTAAAGCAGAAAGCCAACCACCTCAACCAGGGTGTGGTGTGCTACCATTTACTTGTGTTCGAATGTGAAACGACAAAACCATCCTATTTTTATGCACTGTAATGAGCAAGAGAGCAACAAATTATACATATATTTTCTGTTTTAGGCAACATTACATTTATGCATGAGATTTTGGTCCTCAAGCTTGAGAGCATAATATAGACTGCAAAAATGCAGTGAGCCTTGACGTGTATGTAATAGTAGGATGCTATATACGGTACATTCTTGAACGGCAGATATACAGTAGTGATAGATTTGAGGGCGCATTACTGTACATCTTTATCCCATTATTCAATCAATAATGATCTTGCACCCTCCTGTAAATATTTTCATTCATTTATTTGCTTATGACTCATTCATTTATCCAATTATTCTTCATCTCATTCACTCTCTTTATACATATATTTCTTCAGTCATTCATTAACTTTTTATTTGTTCATTTGTTCATTATTTTGTCTGTTGCTCTCTTATTTGTTTATTCATCTATTCATTTGTTTGCTTAATTCATTACTTTAACTCTTTCAGTTAATCAATTATATGACTCTTACTAATCCAATAAATTATTAATAGCTAGTAACTCAGTCGGTCACTTTTGCACTTAATCACTTAGTATTTCTCCCACTATTTAATCATTGTACATTATTTGTTCACTCAATTAGTCAGCCATCATTAGTTTATCCTTCAGTCTAATCAACTATGATGTAATCAACCAATCAAATCTCTTCTTATATAGGCATTATATATTGCTTATCGATCAGTCTCATGCCTATTTGATTGATCATTTCTTTTTAATTTCTCTTCATTGCTGTAGACATGGTACAGTGCAAATTGAACCCTTATTTGCAATCAAAATACAAACTTAATTAAAAAGAACCTACAGTATGCATCAACTGTTAAAGATACACAAAGAAACAAAATCATAATATAATTTACAGAATGTTATATAGATTTAGGCTTAAAAAATACCTAATTCTGTAATTTAATTTATACTATTTTTTTTTGTTAATTATAATTTACAGTACATAATATTATTTGTCTTGTTATATTTAACCTGTAACATTATATAAATGAAATGTATTTGAAATACATTTCTATATATCTCGGTTGGTAGAGTCTCCGAATGGTAATCATAAAGTCTTGGATTAGCATCCTGATGGGCACGATACTCGAAAATGATTATCATTTCTATGTAGAAATGCCACTTTTGAATTATAAGGAAGAGAAGGTTACTCACCAAAGGTTGAGAAATGTTAATGTTGGTAATGCATGCTTTATTAGAGTAGTTGATCCGAGATCTTCATTTTTCAGTACTTGTTTATGCTTGACTATACAAACATAATAAATATGAAAACAAGATTTTAATTGAGCATTTCACACACTTTTCTGGATCTGAAGAAAGAATGGTAATTGAGAAATCCTTGCCTTGAGGTGATCTATAGACCCATATTCATTAGTCATAACATGGAATTATAAATAGTCTGTTCTCATTATAAAAACAAGATGAAAATTTGATTGTGTTTGAAGCTATTATGATTATAGTTTTTTTTTTAATGATAAATACATTTTTTTTAATGATAAATAAAATGTCTCCCTCAAATTAAATAACACTGCTGGAACCTGGGTTTCCATGGTCTATCAGTAGCTTCGGTGTTAATAATAATAATAAAGATAAAAGACATTAATTAATGTTAATTTGGGACCACAGAAAATGGACTTTAATTGGAGATGGTGTTTACTTGGAGGGGTCTTTAGTTAGTTTGAGACCTGTATTTAAAAATGTAGCATTATAGTGTAAGGCGAGACTGTTTTTATACCTTGTTTAGCGAACACGCCGACTGCAAATATTGATGATTTCGAATAAAAATAAAGTTTTAATTTTGGCCAATTAGCACACCCACCACCACAAAAAATTGAAATTTCAGGAAAAAAATGTTTGTTTTTTTCTTTCTTATTTCGCCCTCCGCTGCCTTGAAATCTCCAAAGATAAGATATGTATATTTCTTCCTAACTATATAAATTTAGAACATTTAACCATCCCATTTTACATTCACCAATACAATTTTATTTTCATTTTCTTTTCCGTCTGGATGTTAATTGGCAAAACTGTTTGCTAATTAAGAAAACAAAATTTTATTTTTATTTTTATTCCGCCCTCATCCGATGATCTTTAAAAAAATAAGTGCGCTAAACAAGGAATAAAAAAAGTCTTGTCTAAGTTTAAATGAAAAATATTAATAATGATTAAAATGATTACTGTATAAATTTATCATTATTATTGGGCAGGACTGTATAATACTGTAATTATATATATGTAAGGCTACTTATTGCAATATATGATATAATATAATATACATAATTTACTTTAGCATTCCTTTATTATAGGCCTAGTAGTATAATAACATAGGGCCATTACTTAAGTTTGGTGTTTTGTGGTTAGGTATTAATGTATTTTCCATTATATACACCTTTCCTCCCTGTTTTACAGTAGCTGCCCGTTAATGTTTTTCATATCCATTTTTATTCAGGGATTACCAAAGTAAATTACCCTATCCATTAAAACCTTGTTATGATTTTCGTATTCACATTAACATGTTGCAGAGTAGTTGTGAAGCATGAAAAAATGTAAAGTATTATAGTGTAACTTTAAATAAAAAGTACTAATAATGATTAAAATGATTAGTGTATAATTTTATAATTATTGGGCAGGATTGTATAATATTGTAATTATATATATGTGGGCCTACTTATTTCAATATAATATAATATAATATAGTACATAATTTAATTCAGCATTCTTTTATTATAGAGGCCTAGTAGTTTAATAGGCATACATTATTTTGCCATTTATTTTATTTTTAGTTTGCTGTTTTATGCTTAGGTGTTGAACAGATGTAATGTATATTCCATTATACTATACACCTTTCCTTCCTGTTGTAACTGCCCTTCATTGTTTTCATATCCATTTTTATTATTCAGGAATTACCTGAGAAACATACCCTATCCACTGAAACCTTGTTATGATGAGTTGCAGAGTAGTTTGGTGAAGCATGAAAAAATGTAAATTTCAACTCTCCCTCAAATTAAAGATCAATCTTGGGACCGGGGTTTTCCTTGTCTTTAGAATTTTTAGTTTCTAATTAAAAAGTATCTAACAAATAGATGAAGGATAGGTGTTTCTTTGGGGCTGCAGAAATGTGGTCTTCAATTGGAGTTGGTCTCTAATTGGAGGGGTTCCTGTATATTCCATATAAAAATTCCTGATAAATGTTATTCATTCCCTTTTCTTGGTAGTCCAGGGTAGATTAAAATGAGACTTATTTCCTTTATAGACCTAAATTCTATGAAAAGAAAATCTACTTTAAATCCAGTATCAACATAATATGTAGGACGAGTTATGTCACCGTCCCAACATTAATAAAGCAGAAACTCAAGGCATACCTTTATCAAATCTGAAGTCCAAATTTTCTTGTTATGTTTGTATGCAGGGGCGGATCCAGACATGTGCAAAAGGGGCCAAAAATGGGGCCAATCAAGACAACACCAACCTAGGGGGTCCAGGGGCATGTCCCAGCAAACATTTTTGTTTTCTAGACGTCTGAAAATAACCTCTGAAGCGTTTTGGGTGATCAATTATTTCTTTTTTTTTCCTGTCTTTTTTTAACTTTCCAAAAATGTTTCCCTAAATCTGCCTGTGGTAAGCGTAATCTTTTCATTTTCATATTTACTGTTCAGAGACCATGTAAACTTTACATATTCAGTTCCCAAACCTTGCATTGCACTTTATGAAGTGATATTTCCGTCCCCTACTGAGCGGGAATATTCATTTCTATAATTTACTCACACCACATTACATGCCAAATCGAGTGATAATTTACTATTAATATAAAGTATATTAATATTAGTTTCTTTTGAGTATCATAAAAATTATTTTTTCTACATTTACATAGATGAAATGAGAAGAGGAAATAACAATTTTCACTACTGCAGCAGTATATCGGATTTTGCATAATTTAACATTTTTTGTTATATTGAACTTTTTTTTAGATATATGAATAAATTCATCTGGTTTTTGTAGATATTTTTACTTTTGGTTTAAAATGACATCAGGTTATACATAGCACTTCGAAAATGTGATAGTGAAAGTATAACCATGGTATATCATTATATAACATTTTCCACAGTAAAACTATAACACCAATATTGAAGGTATACCCAACTTTGCATATGTTAGAATAATTTCATCTGGTTAAATGCTTTATTATTATTTGGATATGTTTCTACTGAAAATTGAAATAGAAACAGCTCTTATCATTTGGTGTTAATCTTATTATGAAATGACTATAATGTTTGTGCCACAAGAAATCAATATTATCATATATAATTATATACTACTACTACATTAAATTGATTTCATGTCAAAGGATGGCATGGTAAAAGAAGTTTTTTTTTACTGCCATAGGAAATTTATCTTAAAAGAACAGTTAATAGAAAGTTAGCAAATAAAAAACACACCTTTATGCTTTAACTGTCTAACATAATGCAATTTTTAGAATAGTACAAATGATTTGTTTTTATCTGATGCGCATAGATAACCAATGTAGTTATTTTCATTTGAACATGAAGGCGGTTGCTCTATGTTGATCTCCTCAAATACTCCATAAAATTTCATATATATCCCTTCAATACTTCAAATGGCCAGTTAAATCTGTAAGGTCCCCATGGTAATCCATTGAACATAGTAAGGTTATGTCCTTTTTAAGTGCCCCATGACCTATTTAAGTGCCACAATATGTCCCTTTAAGTGGCTTGTGAAGAACAAACCATTGTTAATTGTAATTGGGACATACAAAGATTGATAAAGTAATGAGAGAATATTGACGCATTTATTGATGATAAACAAAGAAACCAAAAAACATCTTATCCTTTGTAGATAGCCAGCATTTTAGATATACCACAGATTACTAATCTGTGAATATACAGATGGAAATTAAGTTTGTTCACCTTTCCATTCTGCGTATATATGCTTTCTAGAATTGACCATTTCTCTACGTCACTGATATCCTTTTGGCCATTGACCCTTTCTGATAAAATATTTATGGCTGTCTGTTTATGAGATTATATTCCAAACAAAACATATGAAATTAAGAGATAACAACAGATATGACGTCTTTGCATATAATAATTAGCGAATTATGTTAGTTAGAAAAGGTAGTAAATATTCACATCATTTAAAGTAGGCCTACTCGTTTTCTATTAAAATGCTTTAAAAAAAATATTCAAAATGCTCGAATTCTATGTCATTTTTATATGTGTATTTTATATTACTGTATGTATACAATAATAAAGGTAAGATAATTAATAATATATATATTGTAGACTCAACTTTGATTTTTTTAAATAAAATTAATAAATTTATTTTATTTTTTCAGCTCTTCTCTATGGACCTTTACAGAAGGTGACAAAATTAACTTTAGTTCTTCATGTAAGTATATGTTCCATTTTTCACATTTTTATATGTTTACATCCAATAATAAGGTATGAACTAAAGCCAGGCTCACACAGCATCGGCTGATGGTCGCATGACTGATGGCGGCAAATCCATCTCCGTTCATTTAGGTTAAAAGCCTTAATTGACTTCTGGTACATTGCTAAAGATTGATCTCAAATGATAAAGCAGCTATATCCTGTTGGTTTCGGCTGTCTACTCTATTTCTCTCACCACATCCACTACCATCTCCTGTTCATCTGTCTGGAATTGTAGTGTGTTTGTAGTTGTTCCACAGTGGCATTTTTTAGTTGGAGTCGTACATGTTTGTGTATGTTTACACTGTAATTTTGTGAATAATAGACCGATTCAGCGATGTGTGTTAACAGTCGGTCACGTAAAATAACTTGGAATACACATGAAAAACATGACAGTGTGATCAGTGGAAAAGTATAGGTCAATGGTCAATGGTAATGAAAAAAACCACCCCCCCCAACCCCCCCCCCCCCCCCACTGTTAATGTGAGAAAAAAATGGCAATGAAAGTCAATACGATTGTTCAGAATAGTGTATTTACTTATCCTAGCGTTCTCCTAGCATTGTATGCTTTGGAATTTAAGTTATCCTTTGTAAACTTACCTAGCCTTAAAATTCCAGCGGGTAGAAGACTCTCGTGCATACCTAAACAGACCGTAGATGTCCAGGCGCCTAGGCCTAACATTTGTCAAAAAAATCTTAATGTTTGCGGCCACTGTCAGCATTAGCAGTCCCTTGAGGCAAAATTCTAAAGTTCAATTTCCAATTAATTTGGTATAGTTTATTTAGGAATTATGATGATCTTTTAGCAATAACAAATGATGGGCACAATAGCAATCTCCATGTCAATATCTATGGGTGGTGTGCTGATTTTGGGACGAAATCTAAATTCTTGTTTGAAATTATTATTCCTATCAATACTTTAAGAGATTTATATAAAGTTGAATCTCAACTTTTCAGTGTTTCTTAAATAGGGTTTTATTTCATAGTATTTCACTGATTACCAAGTTAAGATTAGTTGTTCTGAGTAATTACATTGTGGTACTTCTAAGGGAGTGTACAATTTTACTGATATGCTTATTAAAACAAAGCACAATGGCTCGTGTGTTCACTTTCGCTTTACACAGAAACCTATTACTACTAGTTGAAGTACCATTGAAACACCATTGCATTAATGTAGAATTTCGTATTGGCCACTAAAATTCGCATTTCTGCTAAAAAGCATTTAAAGTGTAAAACATAGACCTACATATAGTGTTGGGTAACCTTGTATGCAGCATATTTATTAAAAATGTAAACATACTGAACCCTGCTTTTTTATTGGCTATGGTGACGATTACATGTAGCTCTTTGATTTCTAGACATGGAATGAGCTTCTAAACCAAATTAGAATATTTTAATGAATTTCGACTGATAGCGTTAACAAAATTTGATCATAACTCTGAAATATTTGTATTCATTTCCTCTGCAAAGTTATTTTGTCTTGCCTTGATTCAAATTAAATAATTTTTTTCTTTATATTTACATTTTTTTTTTTACATTATATTTTTATTTCTGATTTGCATTTCTTTTATTTATTTTTTTGTTTATGTGGTCTACTTGTGAAACCAGTACTGCGTCACTGAAAGTATTATCAATTTAAAGACAGAATAAATAAATATATAAAATTGAATTGTTGTGCATATATACGCTGTAAACACAACCACTTTAAATCCGGAATTGAAGTCAAGGCTTAGAAACCAAAGCCTATACTGTCTCATAATGTTCATATAGTCAACAGAATTGATTACATCCTCAATATTTTACAAGAAGGAAATACCAACGCACTTGTATTTTTATCAGCCACACTACAATCTTTTAGCTCATGTCCGGTTTGCCAAGAGATTTTCTTATTGGTAACATTAATATTTGATTTTTTTTGTTGTTCCGTTCACTAGCAGTTATCATTTAAATGTACTGTATATAGAATGACACACAGGAACATTGTACATTCGTTATCATTATCAACATTGTTATCATAATTTATGGCAAAATTATTGTTTTTATCATTTTTTTTTATCACTTTATTAAATATCTTTTTTAAATTATGGTGTATGCTAATATTTCTTTGTATTTCCGAAGACAGTAAATTTTCTTGTATTTTGTTTTGTCATTATTATCATGACCATTACAATTGCCTTTTTCGTCACCATTACCACTGCCATCATTATCATTATTTAATCATTATCATCATAATATTATTATCACCATCACCAGCTTCATCAAAATTATCATCATCACCATCATCATATCATCATCATCAGTAAAATCATCATTATCATAATCAGCATTGAAATAATTATAATAGTTTACTGACTTTATTCATTTGATGATTATTATTATTTTCATATATTCGCTAATATTATCTCTAAGCTTTTTAATGGAATGTCCTTTGCCTTTTGTGTAATTCTCTTTGCATGTAACCAGCCATGGAACACTGTTCTAAGTTTCTAAATAGATGTCATTTGCTTAACACTTTCTTATTGAATAAAATGATTTTATGAGTAAAAGTTAATCATAATTTTCTGTTTTATCTGCAGGATCTTCTGAGGCACACGCCTGAAATCCATCCTGACTACCAGATCATGAAAGAGGTCCACGATCGCTCTAACCAATTCTTACAGAAGCAGAGCTTCGAAGCACCTAGGGAGCGTACAAAGAGTTTCAAAGCAAGGGTAAGTCTGGTGGTTCAAAATTCTATGACTAAAAGAATACTCCTCCATTATCGTAGAAGACATTGTGTATTATGACCACTTATTGACTAGTAATATAAAAAAAAAACTTTCAGATATTTCAGGGATATAGTCTGGTTTTGGCTTGGAGGGGGAGAGGAGTGCGAAAATTGAGCATGCTGATCTAAATCCCTATTCCAATGATAAACTAATCAGCTTTTTTTTTAGTACTTGAACCTATTTGGTAGAACTAAGCCACCTGTCCCACATCTCCCTAGCTATGTACACCCATGTATTTAGGCAGCACAGCACTACCAGTAAAATACCTACTGTACTGTATTTGTTCACACAGCATTTTTGTGATGATTAGTGAAAATTTTGTTTCCTTATTTTAAAAGAATCGTGTATAATTGTTTAATTGTCTTTGTATTTTTTTTTCTTTGTTTTGTAAGGGGTGGGTCAATCTTAAAACCTTATTTGGTTTATCCGACTCTTCCCCCCCACACAATACTTGTTTCAATGAACTATGTACAGTATATGTTTTCTTTGATGATGTGTGGAAATAAATGAATAAATGAAATGAAATGAAACACACTTTATTTTATTATTTCTCATAATATCATGCTGATATAATGTTTCATACGTCAGTGGTGACGGCATCACTTTGATTTGCACTGAATTTTCCTATTCCAGACTGATCATTAATCGATATAGTGTCTCCGATTTTTTTTGCGTCTCATGTGCAAAAATCTCAAAGCTGGAGTGATTTTACTACGGTTACAACACAATGGAATATTTTGTTGCTATGCCAAGCTATGAACGCACACAGCAAACATAACAAATCTTGCTCTATGGTGCTAGTTAACATGAATACAATTTATTCACCTTCGTACCGTGAAGAGTGTTGCGAAGACTTGCGAAGAGTTCCAGTGTCCGTACTACTAACAAATGATTCTCATTAATACGCACAGCTAATGCAGAAGCGCAGGGATCATTTTAACAATCGCCACTTTCAGTAAACAATGGTTCCTTTGGCTTCTATTTCCTATAGTGTACTCAAAACCCGACTAGATCAAAATTGCTTGTTAGAGCACAACTTGTGCAGCTTCTGTACACTTTACATGTAAACCAAATATTTTTAAGTATTTTCAAACTAGACAGCAACTAGAAACTGAGAAAATTATAAATAGTAATGCACAAGCATAGTGATCACTTAGCAATCACCACTTTCAGTTAAAACAATGGTTCCTTCTATTTCCTATAGTGTACTTAAAACCGGACTATTAATATTGCTGGTTAGAGCACAACTTGTGCAGTTTCTATACACTTTACATGTAAAAAAAATATGTTGAAGTGTTTTCAAACTAGACAGCAACTAAAAACCGAGAAAATAATAACGAATAATTCAAAGAATTAATTGTACGGTTCCGGTAATAAAGTTAGGTTTGTGAAAGTGAGACGAAACATAAAAATTATCAGAATCTTATATCTGTTGTTATATATTTCCCTCCAATTTCCCCTCTATGAAACCGTTGACCTATGGTGATATTAAACATTATACTAATAGGTTATATATACAAGCTTGAGTGTATTTTAAAATAAAATATGTACATTATATAACCTAGGTTAGAGCTTGAACAACTCAATCAACTGGAAGTTGATGCATGTACAAGTAATTATATATAATACTGTAAACCTTGAATAGGAGCCCTGGGCTTCTTTTTTGAGGATCCTTGAATGGGCTTCTTTTCAAGATGGACTTTTTTTTTTAAATGGGCTTCTTTTCGAGATTACTTTCTGCAAACTAAAGAGTAGGATTCTTTTCAAAATGAATGCTGTAAATTTTAGAATTACTACTATAGAACATTTTTCAGCTAATTAATTCAGAATTTTTTAAATAGTTTAAAAATTTTAACCATGCTTGTACAATAGAATAATATTGATACTGACACTCTATCATAATAATCAAAGATAACGTCAGTCTGAATGTCTCGATTAGAAGCCCACAGCCTCTTTTCAAAATGGGTCTATTTTTGAGACTATTTTTGTAAACTAAAGAAGGGCTTCTTTTTGAGATGGGCTGAGGAGGTCCTACTAGTGGAATTGCACTTCTAGAAACTAAATAAAAATGGGCAGTATTCTTAATTATTTGGGAGACATGCATTCATCTTCTAGTTAAGACCATTTTACTTCTTTTTAAAGTTGTTTTACAAATATTTTTTATTAACTTTTAGGACTTCTCTTTTAGTGTTCATTCATTTTTCATGTCCTGAGCACCAACAAGTAAATTTACAATTGAACCCTAATTTATGAAGTCATTACTAGGTGCTTATGTTTATGTTTTTTATTCATAGGATTGTTTAGCGGTTAATATGCTTTCCTTCTAATCCCAGGGACCTGGGTTCAGTTCCTGTAACCATGGACCTATTAATAGGTCCATGCTGTAACAAACAGGACTAATGACTAAAACAGCTCCACTCCAAAGCCTCGTAAAAGAGGCTTCCCTGATAAAGCATAAGATTATTTCATTCAATTAAGAGGGCCCCTGAACATCAGCAGACCTTCTAGGATGCGCTGGAAAGGACACCATATATAAATATGGTTTCTTAAAAAAAACAAAACAAATATATGAGTTTAATAGGGTTTTAAGCGCTGTATTTAACATGGTTGATTCTGCACAAAATGCTGTAGGCGATACGTTCAAAAACACTTAATACATAGGTACATTGGTATGATAGAATATAAAGTATAATAGCTAATTGTCTGTTTCAATAAGTAAAGTAAGAAGTAGCCTACAGTTTAGTGTATAAATTTCTTCGCTAATAAACGTGATTTCATAAAGCAACCAGGAAGCTAAAACTTGTATTCATGCAAATTTGTTCTTGGTACAGTAAAATCCAATTCACCTTTGATAAACAACAAAAGGGGATATAAACAACAAAAGGAGATATAAACTACAAAGGACTGCTCGTGTTATTGTAACAGACTACAAAGCCTAGGGCTGTGCATGTATCATATTGGCTATTTTTCAGTCATATGTTTTTGATTAATTTACGCTTTATTGATTACGATTGCATTCTGGTTTTTTATGAAGTTTACTGTATGTATTGCTGCATGTGTTTCTTTTTGTACACATTTATATCTTGTAAATTAATGCTGCATCCTATGGGAAGGGTCAATTGGTTTTTTTTTTTTTATATCAAAACCACTCTCCTATTAAGAACACATAAGCTAAATTACTCGTAATAATAATTATTGAATAATATTAGCAATAAGGATAATCAATTATTAAAATAACACTGGGCAAGTCGAGTGGACGAGGTGCTACTCCACCAGGGTTCGGTTTGTAGAACCAAGTCTTCTTGGATAAGAACTTAAAATGGAGGTCCGGTGTACAAATCTGGCTCGTGTGCACTTTGAAGAACCCATTGAATTTTTCAGAAGGGTAGGGGGTTACGTAACTGAAGTAGAATCTTAAGGTCTTAACCGACTTCGGCTGACTAATTGATTGATTGATTATCTAATTTTATTTTTTATTGGCATTCAAATGGCATTCAAACTTGTTGATGAAAATATAAAAAAAAACCCAAAATAACACTGATGAAGGCAAACTGTTGATTATGGAAATGTAGCCTTTCCAAAATCTTGCATTACAATATATAATTTTTAGCGTATCTGGTTATTTATAATTTATTATTTATTTCCTTTTTATACTGACAGCTATATACCAACAATGTGCCCTTTCTAAATAATTGCATTATATAAATTTTACCATATCTCTTTAGGATTTACTATATTTAATACTTATTAAAATTAATTTATTATTATTTTCTTTTTTAGAAACGATATTTGATCAAGGAAAGTTACTTAGTAGAATGGAATGAGGGTGAGAGGCGTTTGCGCCACGTTCTTCTATGGAATGATGTCATAATCTGTGCGGCCGAAAAGAGCACAAGGTAACTATTACCAGGGTTGTACCTAAAGAAAACAAAGGAGGGTGGGTGGAAGACATTTCGAGAGTGGTTGCGTGATAACATATCTAAACTCTAAATATAGGAGTGGATTTTTTGAATGGAAAAGTGGGTTAATAAGGGTGCTTGGAGGGCCATGAAATTAGCTTTAGACTGGGTGGCCCCAGCTCATCTCTGTTCACCATGCATCCCTGCTATTATTTGGATATTATTTAATTGTTATTGTTTGTTTGTTTGATTTGGTTGTTTTTTCTTATTGAAATTTATTGTAGGATTTAAGTTATATTTAGTAATTAAAATGCAATAATAATAATAATAATAATAATAATAATAATAATAATAATAATAAGTTGGTTGATAGAAATATATTTTGTTTTAGGTTACTGTAATGTTTTTGTAATAGTCATGATGTGTTTTTTTTTAAATAATTTTGTTGACATCATTTTTGTAATTTTAAAAATTGATCTGCTATGAAAGTGCATATGCTTAGACGATATGAATTTTTGGTTTAAAAATAGTACTGCAATATATTCTATTGCTAGCATAGGCTACTTCAAACAACAGTTATGGAATAACCTATATTAATAAGTTATGGAAAACAACAAAAACAACAACAAAATCAATATCAACAAAAACATCAGCGGAAGAAGTGTTGGCAAAACCAACAGCAGCAGCAACAACAAGAAAAGCAGTGCAGCAGATACAACAACAGTGGAACTTTCTTCCGAGCCCACCCCCCTTATTTCAAGGTCCCACAGAATGACAGTGTTAAATTAAACATATGCAAACAGGTGCCTTCGTGGGACAACACGTTTGCTTGTTAGATCCGCACGTATTCCTTGCCCTGCTCTGATTGGTCAGTTGTTAAGTTTGATTGACATCCTGGGAAGGTCTATTGTATCATGGAGGTATTATTGAGAAGGAGGTTGCTTGTGTGTGTGCGCTGAACCGTGAGGATCTCTATGTCCCCGGTTCAATTCCCATTGCTGCCTCTCCTTGTGTTTCACCTAGGGGGCTGAAATACAAGTTACATAGCGCACCGTCTTTCGGATGAGACGTTTAAGCCGTTGGTCCCATGTGCATTTATGGCCCATGTGCACATTAAAGAACACAGTACACTCTTCGGAAAAGAGTAGGGGATTGTCTCCCGGTGTACTGTCTAATCACCACCAGAAAGACCCCACTGGAAATAAGTCTTCTTCTAGACTTTCGTGGGCTATCCTTGGTGTTTACACCAAATAAATCCAATCCAATCCAATATTTCCTATTGTATAAAATATGTTTGAGGCTAAATGTCTCCATTTTCTTCCAGAGCTATATTTACCCAAGAAAAACAGAAGGGCCAGTACGAGTGCAAATGGTGTATCCCTCTCACCGAAATCTCGCTCTCACCTTTCGACCAATCAGAAGGTTTGTTGTTAATCAAAGGTGTATTGTTATTGATAAAAACCAATAGAAGCTATGGTAAAGGATGCTGGAGATTGGTTGTGGCACTCAGTATAAAAAGAGAGGATAGGGGTTTGGGGAGGCATGCATGATTTCTTGCAGTATTATATCACATAATATTAAGTGCAAATTTACCCCTCATAAAAAAAAAAAAAAAAAAAAAAAATCTAGGGCTTTCGGTATTTTATGTCCTCTGAAAGTGAAAAAGGATTGGGGTGCCATTTTGTGAATGCGCATGCAAGGTGAATTGATACATGTATATTGCTATTATTCAGGCTGTAGTAGGCTATGTAGGCTGTAGGGCTCAACTATATGATGCTAGTTTGCGGTTTAATCCCTTCGCATGAAGGATATTTTATTAAAAGCCTTTCCTTCACAAAGTGGGTGTAGTGGAGAAGGACAGTCCCAGTTACAAAGTCTACTCCAGATTTAGTTTGGTAGGCCTAACCCTCTACTTATATACTGTGTCACTGTTCAAAGTTGAAAAAGCGGCAGACCCAAATTATAATTTACAATAACTAGGCCTAATTAACAGAAAGAAGGAAGACTGCAACTAATATTATTTATACAAATATATAATATGAAAAACAACTATTTAAATCAAATATTATATTGAACTGTCTATCATAATTTATACTAATATATTTGTTTAACAAGTATGTTGTTATTGATATTAGATTAAGTTAATTTAAGTCAAATCATGAAAAAATGCTTGAAGAATCGTGGATTGATGAATTTAGGTTATGGGACATCTTGTGGTATGGATATAAACAGCTCCCTCCAACATTTTGCTTTGCTAATCTTACCATGTTCTGCTTTTCCCGCATTATAATTTCTTTTTTTTTTTCTTATACAATTTTTCACTAAGTAAACATTTCTATTTTGCAAGATTTTAACTCCGCATTCATTTTTTTCGGCTGCTTGTCTTTTAGTTTCGTTTTTATTTTACCTAACGCTACAACACAATATCATCACCCTGGAATAGACTATTATACCCATGTTTCATTTACTGTATACTTTTGCCTATAACCTTATACTAAAGTAATTTGATAAATAACTTACTGTATTAACAGACTAAGGAACAAAACACACCCCTGCATAACATATTCGTTAACATACAGTAGGCAAGCAATTTGTTGCTTTATGAAAGAGGATTTCAAAAACAAATAGTTATTATCATCACCATCAAAAAAATAAAAATCATCATCTTCATCATAATCATCACCATCACTTTCATCTTCATCACTACAGTACCACCAAACTCTACCATTCACCACCACCACAATCATCATTATATAGTAATGATACTGATAGTAATATCATCACTACCATAATCATTATTATTATTATTATTATTATCATCATCAGCATCCTTATCAGTATCCTTATCATCACATTCATTATCATCATCACTACCATCACCTTCGTTACCAATATTATCATCTTGATCATCATCACTACCATCATTACCCTCATCATCAATATCATTGTAATCATCGTAATCATCACCATCATCATGCATCATCATCATCATCATCATTATCATCATCATTATTAAGATAATTTACATAATCATCTCTAATTATCTCTAGTGTAGTGCAACACCTTAATCCTTTCTATTAAATTGACTTGTTTCATATCATTTATACATAAAATAAAGCTTGATACAAAAAGTGACCAGTCATACATGTACAGCTGTTAAACTTGCATGTGATTTTTATTTTGCATATTCCCTTATCCTTCGCAAGCATTTATAAAGCATCTACTACTGAATGTGTAACCGTTTAAATGCATTTATAAAAATATTAATTATGCAAAAATCTGCTTGCATGTGTAAAGTACATATGTAAATAACTAACTATGCATGCATGCATAATACCTATGCATATGTGAAAACACCTAATTATGCAAAACTGATATACTTCATTATTCAAATTACCTAATTAATATGCAAATTAGTAAATGAATGCTTAGTAATGCTTAACTAAATCGCTGTTTAGATACCATTGCACTTAACCCATTATCATTTAGCAATATTTTTTCTTCTTTTCCTTTTGCTTTCTGCCATCCCTTGGGTACTGTTATATAGCACCATACCACTTTGATGTGTCCTCCTCGTTGTATTCCTTTATGTCACTCTCAACTCTTGCCACTCCCACCATCCAATCAGGTGAGCCTGTAGTGAAGATGACGAGTGCTGAAGATATTAAGAAACTCAGGAAAGAACTTACCACAATCAAGACCCAGCTGAAGCGGGCTTCTGGACAGGTAAGATAATAAATACTAAAGTATTATATATAATACATTAGTAGCGGAAGTGGTCCGGAGTTCATGGGCAGATTTATGGGGGAGGGGGGAAAAGAAGAAATAAAAAAAAAAAGATCGCGCAAAACACCTCAGATTTTATTTTTGGGCGTCTAGAAAACAAAAAGTTTGCGGGGGATGTCCCTAAGGTAGTGATCGCCCCCCCCTCCCTTTCGGCCTCCCCTATCGGACATCTCTGGAATCGCCCCTGGGTCAGGTGCCATCTGACAAATAGGGCAGTGACCAATAATGTTTTTTTTTGTCTATTCAAAATGTTTACTTATTTTTTGTAAATAGTAGTGTTCTTCTGAAGCCCGATTTGCCATTGTCACAGGGAATTTGTCCTCCCTAGTTCGGTTACTTAGCCTGTCGAGAGTGAAATCTGGCCCTGCACAGGCTGAATTTATGCTGTTGGGAGGCTTTGGGACTGGCCTTATTTCAAGAATATAGTCCCCTTCGTAAGGTATTAGAGCACTTGCAGTCGTTGTGGGATCACAAACAGCTGTTGGCCTATTTTACTAATTTTAAACATTGACTTCAACCAAACATAATATTTTAATGTATTAAAACAGGTGAAATTTCTTTTAAAATCGACATCGAATGTCTAATTATTTTGATATGCTGATATTAAACTGTTCATAATTCTAATTCTATTATAAACCAACTCAATAAACAGAGTCTAGTTCAGAGATTTCAAATTAATTTTATTCACTTCGTGGAAAGTCACTTATTTTTAAAATTTTTTTCCCATGGTGTTTGACTGAATGTAATTTTGATGAAACAGACTTGAACCTGTTTTATTAGAATTTAATTTGTTTGTGATTGCTTCGTTCTTTATTAGAAAGTCATCAGAAATTCCAGATGCTTTTTTTTTTAGAAAATAAACAAAAATTTGCTTCTCTCAGCCTTCTTGAGAGTGCTTATGATATTTTAATATCATAAATTAATACCATATGTGGACCACATTGCTTTTGCATTGCATAGCAACTTTTTTTTGGTTAAAAGTCTGACAAATTCCGAGTGATGTTTTTTCAGGAGAAAATTTAAACCAGACTTTTTGATATATTTGAACATTTAGTGGCGTCATAAGCACTCTGAAAAACATTTCAAAGGTTGATAGTACAATTTCTGAAACATATTTAGCCATAAGCAAGTAAAAATATATCTACAGTAACCCTTATTTGGTGCAAATCCAAATAGAGTTCTACAGTGTTACGTCACAATACCGCGTGATACTACTCCATTGCTATCGTTGCTAAAAACATTCAACTGGGCGCCATTTTCTCCACTGCCAAACCATTGATCCCAATCTCTAACGTAATTATTAAGATGTTGTATATTTTACTTTTTCTTTGTAAATTTTAATTGATGATTAAATGTGTGTTCGATAACTAATATAATGCAAGCTTTTGTGTTTTTAGTACATTTTTTATGGTAAAATATTAGATTTCAAAATGCCTATTCCATAAAGCCTATGAAGTCATTCAGGCGTAATGAAGGGTAACCAACGTCTGTTGACAACAGAGAGTACCTCGTGGCGTTGTGACAACACGACTGGGGTACTCTATTAGGGGAACATTGTGGTCTCAAAGGTGTCACTAATAGGTGCCCGTAATCTTAAAACAAAAAATATAGTCAAACTTGGAACTGGAATTTCAACTAGTTTTATACTTTCATTTGTATTCATAAAACAATGTAGTCAAAGTTCTAACTACGACTAAATCAAGTCCTAATGTAGTTGAACTGAAGACGGCTGGCAAGCAACGACTGTCAAACTAACCAATTAATTTATTAATATGACATATAAAGATTTTTTTTACAAAGTATGTTATTTAAAAACAAAATGAGACAAGTGTAAATTGTGCACAAACTTCAAACAGCTTTATACTTCATAAGTTGATTTTTTGAAATATTTTTATAGAGGAATTTAAGAAAGAATGCAACCAAACACAAGAAAACGCTACAAGAACTTGTAAGTAAACAGACCTGAAGGTATTGCCTATAATATTTACAAGTGCTGGTTAATGCAAATATATGTATATTTACATGTGCTGGTTAATACAAATATATGTATATTTACAATGCGATTGACCTAATCAGTGTGCATAAGGAAAAAGAAATTCTTTTTTGGTATTTACTTCTTGACCTTTAACCTTTGAACATTGGCATTTGTCAAAGACCTTGGATGGTTTCCTGGTTCAGGTGCATCTCTTCTGGTCAAGTTTGGGTTCAATCTAGGAATGTATTTTATGATAAGTGCTAAGTTTTTTCTGTATAACATTTTTTTTTTAATCACCTTTATAATCATTATTAGACATATCTATCAAAATTTTCATTTGTTTTTTTGGTCAGGGATAAAGAAACCAAATACAATTTCAAATGAAGTTAAAATTTAAATGTGAAAATAAAAAAAACTAAAAACAATTTTTATTAAAATGGTGATAAGCTGAACCTTACTAGGTTTCAGAATTTCCATAATGTAATGCAAAATTAGCTGCTATCAGGAGATACCTTAAAAATAGAATTTAAAGAAAATATAATAAAATAAAAATAAATGTTTTGGTTTAGAATTGAAAAAGTATATAATTAAGTATGAAAGCTGCAATGATGAACATGAAATTTAAAGTTGGTATTATTTTATAATTTAAACAAAATAAAATACTAAAATCTTGAAAGTGATATTGTAGAAAAATTATAAAATACAGTAATAAATGATAATTCCATTGGTATAGTACTTTCTAAAGGTGGTTTGTTCATAACAGGAACCCAGAATAATTAATTGTGAAAATACAATGGATCAGTTGTTTGCAATGTGTAGTTCAATTATCGTCATAATAAGTTTCTATTGCCAATGTTCAGTATACAAACCAAAGCACTCCATCAATAAGAGCAAGAATACAATTGTACTAGTCTCCATTTTTTTGAATACTAAGTTTTTTCCGCCTATATCAAATTCAGTAGCGCAAATTCTGGATTATTTATACTATGAAAAACATACTGTATTGAATAGGACTGCTAAAAGGTAAATAAGGAAGTGAAAACCACCCATTGATTGGCTTCAAACTGGTTTCTGTTTAAATTTTGTTGTTTGTTTTTAAGTTACTTTATGCCTGAGTATTTTATGGCAGTTTGGATTGTTAATGTAAATAATAGTAATGTTTCACTCTTAATACAAAAAAATTTAATCCAGTATTTTATGCTTTGCTTTGAAATAATTAAAAAAAATTTTTTTGGTTGTTCTTTACAGGAAGCAACAATGGTTATGGCCTCGCCTAACCTCCCATTCCATCTGTACCATCAACATGGCAAGGTAATGTTTAATATAGTATATTCATTGACAGAACAATCTCATTTTCTGACATATTTTTAAGTCATCTAATATCAGTTTGATAAGATCAGGGAATTGTCTCTCAGTTTACTGCCCAATTCATTAACTGAAGGACCCCATAGGAATTAGGTGAGTCGAATGTCCGAGCGGTTAAGGCATAGGCGTTGCAATCTGTAGTCATAATATAGGCGCTGGTTTGAACGGCACGCTCTGGTGGTGGAACCAGTCTTCTCGGATAAGGACTGTACACCATAGGTCCAGTGTACCCAATTGGCCCAAGTGCACTTGAGAACCCAGTACCCAGTACACTGGTTACCCCGGTGTATTGGTCTATAGAACCCCTGTTACCCTGGGCTTATGGACCTTTAAGTCCTTTGCAGGATGTACCTACTTAAACATAAAACCTGAGTAGTTAGATGTGAACAGTCATAATAGTAGTTCAATGGATGTGTTTTCAGATTCAAAACAATGTAAGGCAGACCACAGGTAATAATTAAAAGTGTCACAAACACCTATCTCTGGAAGATGCTATATCAGTTCTGTACAAGGTTACATACATTATAGTATTTTTTTCTCTCTTGTTATTTCAGACGTACACACTACTGATGTCCTCAGACTATGAACGAATTGAATGGCGTGAAGCAATTGCAAAAGCAAAGAGGGAATGCACATTTACACCGTCTCTGACTTCTTTCCATCTTGACAAAGTGATGGCTAAATGTAAAAGGGTAGGTTACAATTTGCAAACTTTTATTGTGGTCGCAGTACTGCTTGTTTATGTTATAATATTGTTGAACGTGCTACATTAATCCTTCTATGTCTGTTAAAAAAGTCAACATCCTTATCTCTCCATATGGTGATTGGCTATCGCACATTTTGCATATTTATTAAATATGTAAATAATATTTGTATATTGTGTATGATTATCTATATATTTGATGATGGCTTTATTTGAGAGGTGGAATCAGTCTCCCTGCTGTCCTGCCTCACTTATATAGTGTGCATCCAGCTTTACCAGACTGAGAAATAAAAACAACTGAATCTTTGAAAAAAAAAACATTTGCAGCATATTTATTTTTTGACTAAAATGTTTGGAACAAAAGTCAAAGAAACCTAAAAACATACGAACAATATAAATTAAATTTTTACATTTCTTGAATTATTTCCAACAGACCCGCAAAGTGAATCATATAGGATCAATTCTGCTGAAGGATGGTAAGAAATATGTGAAAATATTATATTAGAAAATATCTTAAAATTATATAATGTTAAATATGTTGAAGTTGTAGCTGAATAGTTGAGATGCACACCCACTAGGTTGAAATTCTCTACAGGAATTGTTCTTGTAAAACTAAAAACACCTCACTTTCTTGAGCCCTAAACTTTTTGGTCAAACTTAACAATTTTAAAGAAAGTGAAAAAATGATTTTTTTTTTCTTAACTGATTGTCAAATAATATAGTATAACTTCTGCATTTCTCTATTATATTAGCAACTTTTTCAAATTGAGTATTTTTATTTGATTTTTGATGTTATTTTTTCATATCTTATGATGGATATTTTGTGTATAATCATTGTCTTCCTATTTCAACAGATGAAGAAAGTCTGAGTGGCATATTGAAGGTGGTGGTTTTGAATGCAACTGGATTGTCCGAACCAAAGAGTAAGTTGGTGCACATTTCTCCTTTCTGATATATATATATATATAATTATATATAAAATGTCAAATAAACCAAAGTGGGTGGGCTTTTCCCCATTGTAGTAGGGCTCCAAAGAGCCTTAGCCTGGGATTCATGCCTTGGAACACTTAAGATATTCCTGTATCTGCTATTGGGTTGACTTCCATCCACTCTTCTATGATGTAATCAATAATTATTTTATGGTTTTACTTTTTTTCTTTAGGTTTGTCTTGTGTCATTGAAGTTGACTCATACGGGATGTACTCACTAATGGCTCGAACCAATTCCACAGAGGAGACTCTGGAACCGGAATGGAATAAAGTAAGGAAATTGTATAATTATATAGTATTATAATTTAGCATAAAATATGCAGTGTTTTTTTTTTTTCAGGCATTTTAATTCAGTTAAATTCATTGCATTTTGCTGTTCTATTTGTGCTTAAATATGTGTTTTTATGAGAATTGCCAAATATTAGTTTAAAAATATAAATGAAATAAAATATGTAAGCATACATAAAAGGTCCATATTTGAAATTGAAATATATAATACAAAATAAACAATTAAAATATCCCCACTACTTCTGGGTTATTATACACCGTTACATTACAGCATATTGTGCACAAACCAGTACTTTTCAATTCCACAACACCTTTCCATTTGTTCTCCTTGGTGGAGAGAGACAATTAGATGAAGTGCCGTGGCCAGTGACATGCACAGCAAGGAATTCGAACCCTGTTATCAGTGTTCAGAGCCTGTGTCAGTCACCTAAAGCCCTCCGACTCAAATTTTGTTTAAGAAAACATGTGACATGCCCAAATATGGTCATGATGACATCACAGCATGAACATATATAGCCCTGGTTCTTGATACCGCTGCGGTATCAAGAATTTGGCCCGCAGCGACATTTAGTCTGGCCCGCGTAAAAATAAAATTTATATAATAATTTTTTTTGAATCATTAAAATAAAAAATAAATAATAATTTGATGAATATTTTTGAAATAAAGTGAAGACCAAAATGGAAACCCTGAGTCATGTTCCTTGGGGAAGGTTTGAAGGTGGTGAGTGCGTTGTTGATTGCTATACATCGTTTTTCTCTGGTCTTATTCTTGCTGTGAAGTAGCGGTAAGCATTGATAACTCTGTATCCAATGACGACGATAGAATTTTGGTGCATGGACGTTGCTATTAATGCAAGGTCTGTGTTGAAAAAGCTAGCCATCACCATCTTAATCATGTTTGGTAGTACATGAACATGTGAAAGCGGCTTTTCAAATATGACTTTTATAAAAAAAACAAAAAAAAAAACAAATATAGAAGTCAACTTATTAATGCGCATCTCAGGGACTTGATGCTTATATCTTTGACAGCCCTGACACAGGATTTTACTGCAATTGCTAAGGCATCCGTTTGTCATTTAAGTGATATTGATTGTTATGTTTCGAATTAGCCTTATTTTTGTATTGTTATGGTTATGGACTGTAAGTGACTGTTCCTATTAAAACAGCGCCATTAATTAAGAAAATACACCACACCGAAAACCAACGACTGACACGATTGAACTATAGAAGGAATTTATTTACGTGACCTTCATGCAGAACCGACATGAACAGCCATGCGCCATTAATTAAGAAAATATTCACCACACCAAAAACCAACGACGGACACGATTGAACTATAGAAGGAATTTATTTACGTGACATTCACACAGAACCGACATGAACAACCATGCTGCCGAGAGAGAGAGAACGGCCGCCACCTGAGGGCGCACCATGGCATGGCGCAGGATGTTTTATTTTTGTTGGACTTTGGATGAATCATGTTGTGCAATGATTATAAGATGTACAATGTTCTATTTTGTTCAAAATATTCTGCTGTAATCTTCAAAGCGTCATCATTTAATTGAACTAACATTTGTTATGCATAGGCCTAACTAAATGTCACTTATATTGCCTCAGATAGGCGTAGATTCCATTTGGCCTGTGAGCTCTTCTCTAAAAAAAATTTGGTCCTCCAAAGAAATTAAAAAATAGTATCAGCCACCGCCAGACATTTTAGCGAATTTTAACATTTTTCCGAAGTTTGTTGAGAGTGCGTATGTGATCAGATTGACAGGTAATGAATACTACAAGAACTACAAAGATCTTAGCTTTACAGTGATATCAAACACTTTCTAATCACAATCTGTGACCCGTAACCATAAAATGAAAATGACTCACTTTTGCAATTTCGCACAACAAAGCTGAGATAATTTTGATTTCGTGAAAGCACATCATTACCGCTACGCCCAATGTAAACAAACAAATAGTGAAATACTTACGGTCCAGACTGAATATAGCGTTCAAATTAGTACATGTTGGTAATTACCCCATCTCTCGAATTCCGTAAAAAAACCTGAAACATAGAGATCTCCGTGTTTGGCGGTCAACGGTTGTGTTACCAAACACAAAGATCTCCGTTTTGGCAGGCAGAGTGTTAACAACCAGGGATGTATAGGCACATCATGACTGTATGGCCATACATCAGTTTTTTTGTCAAAGAAAATTTGATAGTCTGAGAGCTTTAAGATAATATATATAATGATAATAATAATAATAATAATAATAATAATAATACAGTTGTTTTATTCTCTTTTTAATTGAATTTCTTCTCTGTGTGTCTTTAGGATTTTGATCTAGAAGTAGATGGTGCTCGATCCATAAGGATAATTTGCTATGAAAATAAAAATGGAAAAACTGAGTTTTACGACAGAGGATTCACCACGGTACGTGAAATAGTTTTGATCAAGATTTTGTATATTTTATATTAATTCAGATCTTCCCTTTAAAAATATATTTTGATGAGAATTGTACATTTTAATATTTTGTTAATTATTGAATTTACACTTATAATATTTAAATATTTAACAGAAATGTAATTGAATATGTGTGATAACTTATAGATTTTGTATGTTTTTTTAAAATATTCAGTTGCCAAAAGCAAAACAAATGAGGGATAAACATGAACAATTTGTTATGAAGATGGAAAAGGTAATACAGAAATATTTCTACTAAAATATTATTAGTAATGAAACAAAAAGAAAAATATGAACAAGAATTTAAAAACAATATTTTTATATATTTACACTTTGCTATAATAACATATAGGCAGTTTTTAGTTTCTTGCTTAATGTTGATCATCCGAGTCTGATTCCTCTGTATCTGGTGCGTATTGGCCTACGATCGATGTGCCTCTGGGGGCTTAGCGCCTTTTTTGAATGGAAAATGATAATCAAGATAATTATTAATAAACAAAAAATTAAACTGCATCCTTAAGCGATCAGAAATGATAATGAAAAATTGTGATAACACATAATCCCAATATGCAAGCATGCCCCAGGACCCGGTGGTCAGTGGCTAGAAGCTTTGAAATGGAGGGGGCACGAAAGTGAAGTAAGTGGGCTCGATGATTACTAGATTGATTTTTTCACTTTTAAAATTTTAATTGGCAGCGGGGGCTGGTGGTGTGGGCCCCCTAGTTATGCCACTGCCAGTGCTACACATTTAGTTACTGGACCAGTAACTACTAGGTATGCCTCTTTTCTTTATGAAAAAGAATATATATACACAAGAAGATAAACATATATTTCAAATTTTTTGTTTAGATTGAAGTGAAGTTGTCTGCCAAGTATACATCTGCACATAAGACACTGAAGCGTGTTCAGTCAAAAAGGAAACTAGGTGTCTTCGGTGTCCGCATCCAGCAAGTTATTGCACGGGAACGCACTCAGATACCAAACATCGTCTCACTGTGCATACAGGAGGTTGAGAAAAGAGGTGTGTAATGGTCGACTGTGATTCAATGGTGACATCAGAATTTCACCGAGGGGTGTCCAAGGGAGCCTTAACTTAGCGGAAATCTAGAGGTTCTTGACAGAGGTCTGGAGTATAACCCCTGTTGAGGTTGGTGGGGGTTGGGCAAGTTCTATTGTTTAATTTGGTAAAAACAAAAAAAATTACTTTCTGAACTCAAATGCTAGTCAACAGCAGGGTGGTCCATTCTTATGCAACAAAGGGACCAGTCTTTCAACATGTAGTATGGATGTAGATTTGATCCATTATGTTTCTAACCATGTATTACTGTACTACTTTAGGCCAAGTAAAAAAAAATGGAGTAGTTTCTCATCCTAATATTTTGAAAACTCAAGGGCCGATTTAAGGAGGGCCGGCCCCGGGGCCCCCTCCCCCCTTTTGGGAGGTTAAGAAAAAGGGAAAAAACTAAAAAAGGAAAGAAAAAAAAACAAATAATAGCCCGGAATGCCTCTAATGTTATTTTCGGGCGTCTAGAACACAAAAATTTCAATAATAACTATCAAAATAACGTTAAATAAACGATTTGTTGACCAATTCCAGAACTAATACTTTGGAACATTAATAATAAGACATTAAACTGTTGATGGTGATATGCCCCTCTCTTATCTTGTCGAAAAAGATCATGGATCAAAGGGTAATACTACGTTGTATGTCCTTCTTATTAATACGTCCATGGTTGATATATAGTAAAAAACAAATTTGGAGTTTTAGGCAATTTTTTAAGCTCCCATATTTTATAGCTCATTTACTTAATACTGGCCTGTGCGACAACACCATTTCGCCACGACATGCCTCAATTGAGAGAGAAATTTAACTGATGTGATAGCCAGATTTTCCTACACTTCTTAAATAAAGTGGAAAAAAAAAATTTGCTTGAGCAGAGAAAATGAATGTGCGAGAAACTAGTAATGTTTTTTATTCGGCCTTACATATTTCATTGTTTCAAGTAATAGTTAATTTAATTTTTATTTTTATTTACAGGTTTGGAAGAAACTGGAATATACAGGATATCTGGCTCATCTGGAGATGTGGCAAAATTGAAAAATGCATTTGAGAATCGTAAGTATTATTTAACGTTAAGCCGGCCACTCGCTGTGTTGTACGACTGCCACGCGACAAATCCAACTCCGGTCCCTGTGAGTGTTAGACAATGTAACGCTGATTGTCGATGGCAGTCGGAATGGATCGTCATCAAAAACGATCCGTTGTGAGCACATCGTCGCGTTGCGTTCTTCATTGAACCGCGTTGGTCATTCGACACAGTAAGTGCCCGGCGTTAGACACAAAGGTAAAGGATATGCCTAACAACAAAGTTCATCTTTTTCTCAATCATTTGTAATCATTAATAACATTTTTAAGTGGCAATCCCTTCACAAGAGGAACATAACACCCAATATGCTGTACATAGACGAAGTCTTGTTAAGAGGCTTACGTAGTGGAGTGTGGTTTTGGTCGTGAGAAAAACTCCTGTTACCGTGACAGAAATTCGACTCAGGACCCTGGTATTGGAAGGCAGACATCTTGCCATCAAGCTATTTAACTGATCTTAATTATTATTTTTGTTGAGATTTAGGCCTAATGGTCTATATCTTGATCTTCCTATCAACTACCACTAATTATTTGTATTTTTGAATTATTTTTGATAGATCATAAAAGTATTGAAAGCATGCTGGGCCAGACAGACATCCATGCCGTCGCTGGTCTGATGAAGCTGTACTTTCGTGAACTACCTGAGCCACTCTTCACTGATATTCTCTACCCTAAACTTGTGGAAGCCCTTAGTAAGTACATCATTATTTACATTTTTTTGTCATTGTGTAGTGTGGTATGTTTAAAAAGCAACTTGTGTAGGCATTCAGATCTGTGTGTTTTTTAACTCAGAAACTGGAGTGCTTACTGAAGATTTAAAGGCAATTCTTTAAAGCAGTTTCACTCCCTTAAACAGTGTTTGCATGCATTGTCTATTCTTTGAATAGATCGGCACTGCATGAAGTATTTGAATGTATGTATTTGCATTGGACATTTTGCTCGGGGAAAAAACAGTTTGATTATGCTTCCTACAACGTTTACTCATTTAAACTTATCAAAGACGTTGATTAATTTTACCAATGAGAATGTTATGCATTGGATTTTTTTTTCTCAAAGTGACCATATGCATGGTTAATTGGTTTTTAAATGAATCCGATATGCAAACACAGTTTCAACCTCATACCGTATATACTTGTGTATAAGGTGACTTAGATGACCCCTGAGTTTGAGAAGATTTTTGGACGATTTTGTATGTTAAGCGTATAAGACTACCCCCCTGTTTTAATCCTTTTTTTTTTGCTTTTTAATGTGTTGATATTGCATCTAGCTGGAAAAATACAGAGCTAAATGCAAGGCTAATCTTCCAAATAATACAATTTTATGAGTTTTTCAGTGTTCATCAAAATCTTATCTGTATTTAAATTTGCATTAATTCCTACTAACATTTAGTACCTTCATTGTGGTTGTAAATTTGTGTGTTACGGGCGAACTTGATTTAAAAATCTAAAATTTGTATGTCGTGCATATAAGATGACCCTCTGTTTTTTTTTTTTTATCGTAATTTGCTATTTTAAGCCTTGTCGTATATACAGTGACAAAAAAGGTTGCCCAGCGCGATTTCATGGAAACTGCAACATGTTGAAGTGTACAATTAGAGTCTAAAATATAAATTTGAATATAAAAAATACAGGTTATAGTAATAATAATAATTATTGTTATGGTGATGATGACTGTAATGATGACCTTAATAATGATGACGGATTGTGTAGATTTAAAAAAAAAAATGTTGGGAGACTATTTAACAATGAAATCCGATTTTGAATTAACATCCTGGCCTGTCCAGACTATCAAATAATATTTGACAAAAACATTTCTAAATATGGTCACGATGACATCACATCATGACCATATATAGGCACATCATGACCATATATGGGCACATCATGACCATATATAGGCACATCATGACCATATATAGGCACATCATGACTATATATGGGCATACAAGTTTTTTATTGTCAAAGAAAATTTGATATTCTGGACAAAGCTTAACCTTAAAAACTATGGATTACGCATGACAAGTAGTCAAACGATATATGTGATGATGAACAAACAGCAATTTCTTCCTTTTTTCCAGATTTGACTCATCAAGAAACTAAGGTGAATACGATGAAGTCATTGGTTAAAAGGTTACCAACTGCGAATCAATCCATTGTGTTTGCCCTCTTTAACCATATCAAAAGGTATGGAATTTTTAGTAGTAAACAAATTTGAATGTATAATGAATGAATATATAATATAGGAATGGATATGTAATAGTGAGCCCTCTATGTAATCTTGTTTCTAATATCTATTTTAATATTCCTGTATGTAGTCTTCATTTTTAAAGTCAATTTTACTTTGAAAATTTAATTTCTCTTGTGTGATTGTTTAAATATGGTATTCTTTGTAGTATTTCATCCCTGTATAACACACATGTTTGTAAAAACCCTGAATTGGATATATTTAATTGTTACAAATCATAATGCTGTTATTATATATAATCAATAGTGTTTTTCTTATGATTTCTTTTGCAGAGTTTCAGAGAGGCAGAAAGTAAACAAAATGTCATTGCAGAATATGGCAACGGTATTTGGACCGACTCTTCTTGGACCAGGAGCTCACAAACCTGCACCAGGCAACCCTCTTCAGTCTATTATGGGCATGTCGGATGTAATGTCACAAGTTGGTATCCTAGCTTACCTTCTCGAGCACTGTTTTTTGTGAATAACGAGGGCATATAATTATTAATAATTAAGAAAACTATGAAGAATACAGAAAATTCATAAATGTGGACGAAGTGAAAACTAGATGTTATCCCTAATACCCAATTCACATGTAGATAAAATGTATGTGTGCGTTTGATATTTGTTGTTGTGTTACTTGAAGAAAGAAATAAGAAATGTTAAGTTTTTTAAATACTGATACATTATATTACTACAGTTAGTCAGTAATATATATTTCTTTATTTGTTCAAATAAAATTCCTGAATTTTTTCCCCCCATGGAAAACTGAGATACACAGGTGAGTTGAAGAAATTTTAGGCGCTCTGCACCTAATATTTCGTACCCTCTGATGAGCAAATTGTTTATCAACACAGCAGGAGTTTTGATAAAGAAATGCAATATGAAATTAACAATGGAATAGATTAACAAGACATAAATCAGTAAATCAAGATGGTGTTAAGGCTAAAAACTTTAAGAAGCAATGGTAATGGAATATTTTCTTATTAATAAAAAAATAAGTACAGCCAATGTTTCTTATCGTACATGATTATGTAACCATGTAACTTAGCTGAACTTGCCTATTTTTTTTTTTTTTTTATTTGCTAGTGTATCTCAGCTTCTCATGCTAAATGATAAACACTTGTATATTAAATGATAACAGAAATAATGCTTATATCTTAGTATGATAATTTGATGGTATCAGAATTTAACTCAAGGCCTTGGGTTTGAAATCTTGAACTCTCAGCCACAGCTTGACTACAAATTTTCTTCTGACCTTTGTGTGAATAGTAACAGATGAGGTCATATCCACTTTTTTTTTCTTTTTTGTTTAAATTTTTCTACTCTATTTCTGCAAGCATATTGTACATTAAAACATCTCGATAAATACATGTTTTCACTGTTGATTGAAAATTAAACAAAAAAGGATTTCTTGGATTTCATAATCCAGGAGCATGTTTTGCTTAAACGAAACTCATAATTAATCTACCTATGAGGTGGTAATGGTAAAATGTATGAAAGATTTATTGTTTTAGCAAATCCCTTTATTTAGGGATTTTATAAATTGATATTCTTTATTATGATACAAATATCATACTGTATAAGTAAGAATCAATATTGGCATCTTGTTAATCACATTATTTGTGTAAAGGTATATAATTTAATAAGAATAGATTATTCAAAACTGAAGTAGGAATAAAAAAAAGAAATGTAGATATACATAGATGAATATATCTATTAAAGAAAATGAAAGCTAACAAAAAAATATAGAAGTAACTGCAGACGTGGATGAATATATGTAAATAATAAAGATTTTATTTTGCCTAATGATTTAGTTGCATATTTGGTTCGTAGTCATTCCATGATAGTGTATATATACATGCAGATACAGTACCATAATGTATATAATAGTATAGTTACGTGTATTATATTGTTGTTTAAAACATTTTTTTGTTTGCTTGAGAAAATCAAGAATTGTTCTCACAGTATAAGGGTTTAAATATTGTAAAGTTGTTTAAGTCAGATAAAATATAGTTTCTGAATTTATAACAGTACAGTTTATAAACAATAAGGCCAAATATATTTTAAAATGTGTTTCTTACTTTTGAATGGCAAGACTGAGTAATCCTGCAGGAATTCAAACATCCTCACAAGGCCAGAAAAGATTATTCTTGTGTTGGCCACGTTTCGGGAAAATAAAAAAAAATGGGTAGGTCGGTAAGGTCGGTCGGTAAGTTGTTTTTTTTTTTAATTTTATTTTTTCTAACCAATAACGTGTTTATGCCTAAAAAGTATAAAATACACAAAAATACCATTTTTAAATCTATAATGAAGAGCAAAACGAACGCATAACACTGTCGCATCGCCTACCGTCTAGCAAGATAGGCCTATTCCAGCCTTTTTGTTAATTAAAAAAATATTTTTTGTTATAGTCAAAAAAAAAAATAAAATAAAATGTCGAACCCCAATTTTTTACATTTTGGGTCGGCTGGGCATGGCCAACACAATCATTTTTTTACTTGTGAGTATCTTTGAGTGCTAGACCTAGCGTAAGTCTAGAATGCCTAGTCTAGTACGCACGGACACTCAGTAATTTTGAGTGTCTGTGTGTGCTAGGCCTGCCATAGGCCTAGGTATGTGACTTTGTGTCTGGTGTGTTGTCTCAATGAAGGAAAAAAGAAGCCTTATCTTAAAGAGATAAAGGCAAGACAAAAAACATATAGATTTTTTTTATTTAGCCTAGTATTGTTTTTGGGTATTTTCTATAATTCTTATGTGTTCGAAAGCATACACATTTAATATAAATAATTAAGTAAAAGTTTTTTGTATTTTTTGCAAATATTTAAGTAGATTTTTAAGTAATTAAAACATTTAATATATAAGTAATTAAAACAGTTAATTTTATTTTGTGAGATTATTGCTGAATATTTGCAGTAAAGTAATTATTCTGAATTAGTGATACCTATAGATAACTAATTATAAGTGCTGCTTGTAGAAAGGGTAGAAATCTAATTGTTAACATAGAATATATTACTATTATTATTTTTATTTTTCATTATAACTTCAATAATTATTTTTGTTATTAGTCATACTTTTTTTTATTAATATCAATTTGTTTTTAAATATTAATCATTATTATTAATATTATTGTTAATTGTTAATGTTACTTTATTAATTGAATTTATATTTATTATTGAATATTAATATATGAGATGTATTAGTTAAAATGAAGTTCTTTGTAAATAAACCAGTTTTTGGTTACTTTTTAAGATCTTTGATGAATTATATTAAATTTTTAATGAATACAAATTATTTATTACTGTCAGTAGTGTTAGCCTGTTATTATTTCCATTATTATTTTGTGCCACTTGTTATTGTTTGCTTTATTTTTTTTATTTTAATGTTATTTAACTTTTTTTTTTGTAAATATTGATATGCTAGATGTAGTATGAGTATGATTATGAATTATTTATTACCATTAGATGCTGAATCTTACCTTATTTTTTTCCCAAGATTAAGAGTCTGATTTCAGTGATTTATATATAGAGATAATTGGAATATAGTTGATGAAATGAAGAATATAGTTTTTGTTATTAATTAAACATTGATTATGTTTGAAAGTGTAATATGCAAGAATTAAATAAGTTTATTGATTACCATAATTAGACTAATTTTGTTGACTATAATGACCCTGATACATGTTTTCATATTTTAAATGGTTTGTATAACATGTATAACCATACACCTTAGCACCAGCTTAAACTATTTATAAGTATCGTAACATCAGTTGACCTGTGAACATAATAGGTCATAGGTCATAACCTTATTTTATATACCATATTATAATATGATCCCAATTTCAAATCTTTGAAGCAAGAGACTTTGTTACATTTCTTATTCATTAATTATAGTAGTGTCTGTAATTTGTTTATGATATCAATAATTATGTTAATTCTTTGGTTGATTGATTTGAATATCAAATCTTTGAGTTGCAAACACTTATGTTATATTCTACATTAAACAGTAAGATGTGTTTTTCTCAGGCTCCTTAGGCAAATTTTTCGATCAGATATAATTATTTGATCAAAACATGGACCTATTTATAGGTCCATGATCAAACACATAATCTGTGTGTTTCCATGTCTGTTGGTAGATGTACAGTGGACCTTTCTGGAGTGTCAGTCAAACTGAACAAGTGACCAATCAGAACAGGGCAATGGATACGTGCATGTTCTGCAAACACTTGCGTTTTCTGAATAGTATGCATGTTTCAATAACTAGCAGAACGGTCTATTATAAATATTGATATATTGGCACATATTATCAAAGTTTGACTACACGTTGTCTAATGAGAGATAAAAATAATCTGATAGAATGGCTGATTTTATATCACGTGATTTACTTCTAAACAAACTCTCTTTTCGTAATCTACAAGTTTGCAGTTAGATTCCATGTACATATTTGCATTTAAAATTATATAACAATTTAAGGTTACTCCTTTGCAGTTCAGTAAGCTAGTACCTACTCAGAATTAATATAATGATTTAACAAAAATTACTTCTTTTTCTCTTTCACTGATATTTTTTATCTTATAAATTAAGGTTAGATGTAATAATTTGTTATTTATTTATTTCTCTATTTCGTCTCTTTAATGTGGAAGAAAGACTCTAGGTCAAAATACTAGCAACTTGTCTTGCCTTATTATTAAACGCCAAACAATATACGGAATTAAAGAACCGAGTTTGTTTGGATCATAACGAAGTTTTGTGCTTAATTTCTTTTCCGTGACTACACTGCTTTAAAAAAAAATTCATCTGCCTCCAAATTCATTTGATGAACGAGAACAAAACTTGTCTGCGTTTTACCCAGTGTGACCCTTCAAGTGAAGCTTGTGGTTTCGAATTCCCTTCGTTAATGCCTTGCACTCATTTTCATACACTTTTGCTGTGATTAGTATTTACAGTTTTAACAATTCATATCATTTATCAGAGGTGGCGCCAGAAATATGCTGACAAAAGTGTGACATGTCCGACGAAGGGGTCCGAGTCAAGGAGCTGACGATGCCTCGGTCGACGGCCCGGAATAAAATCTCCCTTATATAATAGAGAGAGTTTTTGTGGCTTAGTATGGTTCAAATGTGCTTTTAGACACAATTATGAGGGATTGCGGAGTCAAAATGACTTTATTTGGATAGGCAAATTATTATATTTTTATTTTCTATCCGACGACAGGGTTCCAGGCCTGTCCGACTGGGTGGGGTGGGGGATGGGGAAGAAATTCCCCCTCCCCCCCCCCGCTGTCGCCACCACTGTCATTTATAATACTACACTATTGTTATTTGGAGATTTATTGCGCTTTAAAACAACCATAACATAATGCAAAAATAAAAAATGCTAAATACATTACATAACGTAGGCCTACATAAATACATACAGGCATACAAACATAGTGGCATCCAGTGGGTGGGAGTTTCTCTCCCTAAAAAAAAACAACTTTATTCCCGGAAAATATTTTGTATTGCGGCTCTCTTAAAATAGCTCAAACTTTGAACCATGTTCAGGTTTTTGTGACATTTAATATTAAAGTATTATGATGCTACTATTTAATAAGATAATAACGTACAGATTCAGTTTTTTCTGTAATATTTTATTATTTTACTTATAGTAAAGCTCGGTTTCCATAGAATCCCTCACCCTATTGGCGACAGTCGAGAAAGTTGAACCTGGTACAACTTGCCGATTGCGTTGCAGACGAATCGGGGTGCAATCCCGATTGAGTCAGGGCAGCTAGAAATGCTGTCGCCGATAGGGTGAGCGACTCTATGGAAACCGAGCTTTATACAAGATCATAATCTAGGGGAACGGAAATGACTCGCAGCTTATAGGAAGGGCAGTCTAGTGCCTTACCCCCTGAAAAATCCGTTCTTTTTGCCGGAAATGCGGTCATTTTGGTTCTGGTTCCGTTGAGATGTACAGTAAGTTACATATGAATAAATTAATATCCATAAGCTGCTACAATATTATTGTAACACATTGTATTTGCACAGTATTCCCCTTTTCCCCACAAAAAGTGGCAGTAGCAAAATGAGGGTAAATTCCCCCGTGTCCTCTCAAAATCCGTTAATATATGAGACACTAAGCTGTCTTCACATGATCGAATTAAATCTGCCGTAAATCGGGTATACTATCCATTTAGACTTACGTTATTCATACGTCTGTCGAAATACTCTTTTTCAGTGCATGTAGTGGAACTGCTTCTGCATTATGACAAACATTCATTTCTGCCGCATTTAACACATGGGCGGTCCTACGAACCTGTGGCATCCCAGCGTCGTACTGTCGCTTTTCAAATAGAAAATACCCCACTGCTGCCGACGTCACAACACATACAAAAACCCAACCGTTAAAAGTCATTACAATCAGCATAAGGAAATATCCGATGACTAACTTAATGCAGTTTAGAAGGGATAGAAGAAAATGCACGATTATCCTGTAACAAAAGATTGAAATAAAACCGCAATTATGAAAAACAGATGGTTTTCAGGAAAAAAATTTAAAAATAAATAAATAAAATTAACATTACTTTTCCAAAGTGTTTCATGTCATAAGTTTTGCCGTCACCATTACACTGCACATTAGGCCTATTCTGATCTCAATGTCGCAAGGTGATTGTGCAAGAATGCTCTAAATTCCCTAAACCACTTAATGATTAAGCACCAAGAGTAGAGGTTAAGCCTACAGTACGGTAAACACTTGAGGGACATCTTAAGGTAGCGCTATATTGCATGCGGCACATTTGATGTCACACAGCAATACGATATAATAGAATTAGTTTTCGTATTTGAGACTATTTTATTTTCTTACAGATAGCTTATATTTCCTCCACGGATCAAATTAATAACCGAAATTCCTTTTTGATGTTATTTCTTTGCTCAATACTTTAATCATTTTCACTATTTTGTTACATACCTAATAACATATCGGTTATTATTCTACATATTTGATTTAAAGTAAATAACTACAATTTATACTCACTTGTTTCTATAAATTTTGTATACAGTATGTCTATATTGTATATCTGATATATCGGATCCATCAAAACTCCATCGATTATCACCAAGATCAAATGATAGATTTCTAAAAATAGTTTCCTCCAATAGCGTACTTTCTTTACTGGGTATGGGAGCGGATCCACTCGTTGATTGGTCATCATTGTCACATGACATACGTATATGCGATTGTTTAGCTTGATGGCAATTAGTAGGATCGACTTCACACGGATCCAGCAGTTGTTTGATCTTCTTTTCTAAGTGTCTCAATTTCAAAAGTTTATGGTTATATATCCTGAGTCGAAGCTGTCCATTTCGATGTAAACGTTTTGATATTTCGAAGGAAAAGCTGAGAATCAATGCTATTACTAACGCTAAAATGAAATCTATGTAGAAAAAATATAACGGTAGTATACATTCATACAAATATACATATAACATATAAGCATATATAAGCCTACATAACATATTCCTATATGTGTATATATAATTATGCTATAGATAATAGGCCTACATATATTTCTATATATACATATACATATACTGATAGATTAATATTAAATAATAACAGTGCTCAAATAGGAATATATTCTATATTATATTATCATACTGATATATATATTTATGTATATGAATATATATATATATATATATATATATATGCTTATATATATATATATATATATATATATATAGGCCTATATATATACTGTATATATATA
>NW_022698322.1:297375-300459 GCF_011630105.1 Anneissia japonica
ATATATATATATATATATATATATATATATACGCACACATTGTAACTTGGGGAATAAGGACAAAAAACTTATCCCCTGGACCAAAATTACTGACCACTGCAATGCACTATTCATATAGGCTTATTTTAAATTGTTGAAAAGACAGCAAAACCAGCAATCAAGAAATATGTGGCGGCTCATGATTGCACGCTGTTAACACAGCAATTTAAAATCTAGTCTAGAAAATATTTTTGATAAATTCTTATTTCAAAAATATTTTCTTGATAAATTCTAATGTCAAGAAATACTTTCTAAAATTAAGGGAAAAAAACTTGTTTTAAGTAATATTTTGCTTAAAATCAGAAAGTCAGTATGGTGAGAAAAGAAAAAAATTTCTCACCATACGGTAGTGACTTTCTGATTTTAAGCTTAAAACAAGTATTTTTTTTCTTAATTTTAGAAAATATTTCTTGAAATAAGAATTTATTAAGAAAATATTTCTTGAAATAAGAATTTATCAAGAAAATATTTCTTGAAATAAGAATTTATCAAGAAAATATTTCTTGAAATAAGAATTTATCAAGAATATTTTCTAGACTAGATTTTAAATTTTGCTATGAATTTATATTAATTAAACGCACGTCTGCTAAAATATTTATGATGACGTCACGATGACGTGATTATGACATCATTACGCCTTACCTGTGGTGGTATCAATTTTCCAGTTTTTGAATAAGTAAACAGGGATGTCTACCGAAAAGTAGAACGCCGACTGAAAACAATGAGAAAGTGTACCGGTACATTATGAAGGGTAAGTTATAAATAGAAGATGCACGTGCTTATAGTTCGTCCTTCTGCATTCGGTCTGTCGTGTCGCGGGTAGTAGGCCTAACCTGTAATACAGCCTACAATAGTAGATTGATTGTGGTGTTTTGAAACCAAGAACGTATTTCTCTTGATTTGTTTAAAGTCTAACCCGTCTTCATTGCCTAATTATATCTTACTTCCTTATTGTGAAAAGAAGTTTAATTTTTATTAGGTTTTCCTTTAATGCAAATAACACACTGAGCAATTACCATATGGTGACGTAAACATAAATGTTATCCCACCCACTGGACTTCCCATACCTCAAATTAAAAAAAATCCGTATCATCACACGCTCCTTGTGTGAACTCAGGTTAAAATCTGACACGTCAACATATAACTGGATCGCGTTTTAGCGACGATATGTTATGTCGATGAGCATTTATTATGACTAATATATTTTACTTGACATTGAACAAATGAGATGAAAATTACCGTACAGTCCTAAAAATAATCGTGATGAGTGCTAATAGGTTCGATTTAGTGCACGTGACAAAAACAGTAAAATTGACATTAACGCATAGATCAGAGTTAATATAAACCATAATGGCTTAATATAATGTGCATGATACTTGTTTTTTGTATTAAAAAATGTTTGACAAGAACAGTCTCTAAAATGTTGAATTGTAGGGGAAAAATCGCATCCTAGATGTGACTGATGGACATAGCTCAAGCCACCAGACAGGATTTTTAAAGGGAGGTCTATTTTTCCACAAATGGGACATCTAGATGTGTATAAGAGACAGGATGTATCATTGTGAAATGGTGTAGCACGTTGTTCCATAACAAATATATTGGTGAAAGTGATGACAATGAAAACAAAAGTCAAGTTGACGTTTTGGGCCACCTACAAATAACTATTTTCCGAATATTTTCAGGAAGGCCCTTTCCTCAAACACCCCTCTGAATTTAAAATGCATCCCTTCCCATCTCTTACGAAAAAAAAAACTGTAAACCCCATCGAAAACAATGATGGAATGAGAATTGACTAGAAAGCTATTCCGGAATGATAAATAATATAAAAAAAATACGTACCGCATGACCAGAACCGTCCATATTATTACTGTTCATGTTCATGTTACTGTGCTCACCTCCGTCTACCGACATATTCCCGATGATAGTATTATCCATGCCTACGTGTCCATTCATTTCGTCCATTAGGCCTATCTGTGCAAATTATATTGCTACACAACACGGAATGGAAAGCGTTGAGTTGGTAATTTGAGAGTTCATCATGTGAGTTAGGAAAGGACGTGTTAACATGCGTCTATAAAAGAAAGTTTGCTTGTTTATCCAAATTGTGTATAGGCCCTACTCTCACCTGCCACCCCTTCAATAATAGTGCACACCCAGTAGAAAAACAAGCTGGCTCGATCCGATTACCTGCGTGATATAAGTCGTCTGAAATTAATTTGAACAAAATTGTCTTTAATTGGAAGGAAGTGAAATTTGTTGAATTTTCCTCTATCATACTTGAACGATTATAAACATTTGGTTGTTATTCACTTGTCAAACATACCCAAGACGACGAATCATGTGAGTTGTTGCGAATCGAATAATGACAAGAAAGGATAGGAAAACTCTGACAGGACTATTAAGAAAAATAGTTATCTAACTTTTTAACAAAAACATCAATACTAAGATTAATAATAATAATAATAATGGTATACATTTATACGGGCCTACTATATTTATAAATCGTTTATATAAATAATAATAATAATAATTATTATTATTATTATTATATACATATATGTGTAGTTTAATACATACATATAAAGAGCAACCTTATATATCTGTATATATATATATATATACTGTATATATATATATATATATATATATATATATATATTTATATATACACACTGTATATATATCTGGCACAATGAACACGATGACCAAAAATGATATGACGAAACAAAATTAAGCCTAAGTTAAAAAGAAAGCGTAAGAACCTGAGAGAAATCCAACACATTCGGACAACACAACAACACAGTCTAGTCCCCTATCAGTCGCTGGAGACCGATGGTAGTAAAGAGCCTCAGTTGATGATAGCAAAGAGGAGACGCTGGCACTACAGAGCATGACATGAATGAATTGAAATGATAGGCTAGGTAGGCCTAGACAGACAAAGCAAGATATAAAAGATGGTACTCAGAGAATAAACAATGTGAACAAAGAGTGAACAAACTTTAGAGGCACGCCTCGATGAATAGGCCCTATGCGAAATTATTTGGT
>NW_022698322.1:301251-359337 GCF_011630105.1 Anneissia japonica
ATATACTTTATTTTTATTTTTAATATTATTATTAATGTTATTAATATTATTATTATTATTATTAATAATAATAATAATAATATACATATAAAAGGTCTATTATATTCTCAGTCCAAGTATGATTGACTGTGAGTCGGTACGGAAACATTAATCGTGATAAACTCGATGACATTCAGTTATCCGTGGCAACAAAATGTCTACAAACCAATTGTTTCATACGCCCTAATGAATGACTAGATCATAGTTTAATTCATCGCTTGACTGATACATTAATTTTCCAACTAAAAACATGTGCGTTGTTAGCTTTAAAACATGAACTGTCTCGAATACAGAATATCCTACCGAAAATATCACAATTGTTCACAGGACACGCAATGAACCGCAACTCACTGAATGCACAGCTCAGTATGTTTAATTTTAACAGATGGATGAATACACACAAAATAATGAAAGATGTACGATAATTGAACAATTTTCGCTACAATATGATTGGAAGAATTAAAATACTCTAAATAAATTTAGTATAGGCCGTATGTCCTATCTATAGGCCAGCCTAAGTAAATATCCATACCGTGGCCTTGGACAAGTCCATTTTTCCTGTAATAATACTTGGTCTACTCTTACCTTTAAATAGAACTTTTTTTCCACGCTTTCAAAACCAAAGTCTATTTCGCTCTCTGATCTTTTCTTCTTATGGTAAATCCCACCTTAAATAATAATTCCGAGCTTCTTCTCATTGTAGCGCAATAGTAACCTGTGAAGATTGTTTGAGCCAATATCTAATATACTGGATAACTAGGAGACACATTGTACATTGTAGGGAAACCACACACAGAATAGGCCGTCACAGGTGTGTGTCGTAGGGGAAACAGTGAATTAGCAGAAACTAAGAAAGCCAATAGGATTTGAATGCGTCAAGGAAACAATGCATTATGATGAGTGTTTGTTGATTGCTTTTAATAAATCTTTAATCTGCTTAACACACTATCAAACAAGGTTAAAACCGCATCTATTAACTAATGGTGACAGACTCTGGACCTCTTCAGACGAAGCTCGCCTATGCCTGTATGCAAAATGTTCATGAATAAAAAATGAAGATATATAATTCAAAGCCCAAAATGGATAATAATAATAATAATAATAATAATAATAATAATAATAATAATAATAATAATAATAATAATAATAATAATAATAATAATAATAACGATAAAATATGATAAATGTAAAAAAATGGTGTTTTTTGGCGCTTTGTTTTTATCTTTTAATCTTTTTTTTGGTTTAATAAATCAATGAAATTTAGTCAAATACTGTAATATACGTTTTATATGTGCAGTAGCAAAAAGTAAATAAATACATAGGATTTCCGATTAAAATTCAAGTGCAGAATCTTTCATGCAAACAATTGGATGTGAGATTCGTTTGAGAAAGCTGAGGAAACACAAAGTCTTGAACTTACCGGCATATGGGACATAGTCAGCAGTCACGACGACACGACAAGTACTGCAATGTCAATTGTAATTGTAACTCAACGCATGTTCGATACATGCGCAAGCAATACACATTACGGTCTCGAGGGATGCGCCAATAAATGCGCATTGGGACAGTTGAATATGAAGATACAGACAACCGATAGGAAATTAATGGATTGAAAGGTCTTTAGGGAGAGAAGTGATTACTGTATTTTAGCGTTTCGATACACGAGGGCGCTGTTTCAAATTTGAAGATAAAAGCAACATCCATTTTGAGGCTTTTTCCTTTCTTTTTAAAAAATATTTTAAACAAATCGTTTACAAAGTAAAAGCAATTTCATAAACATTCATTAAAAAATAACAAAAGAGCAATCGCTGATTGAAGAATTAAAAAAAAAAGCCTATGTGGATTTAAAAATTACAGGATACAGTAAAATACCAACTATAGCCTACACGGAGATTAATGAATCACTGAAATGTAATGGGTGTCACGTGCTTGGGTTCTTTATTATAAAATGTCTTTCAGAAATTATGGAACTTAGATCAACTTCTCTGATACTGATGCATTCAAGACCATCCTTAAAACTTATCTCTTTTTTTTGTAGCCCACCTTCTTCTCTCTTTTTTCATTGTTTTCATTTTTCCAAGAACTCTTGTTCAAGGTACAATAAACATTATGTTCAGAATTTATATAAAGGTAAAACAAAAATAATAAATAAAAGCTTCACGTGTATGAAGTACATTATCACATAAAATTTCTATAAACAATTATTATTTTGATACATATTTACTTGTTAATGCTTGATTTTCCCTCTAATTTAACAATCGTAACTTCGCTTGATTTAATTGATGAAAACTTATCTTTAATGTTATTAAATTATTTTGTGGCGGGAGCGGGTAACACAGTGACTGCGATTAAGAGATTCCCATGAGGTCTGAGTTCGAACCTCTATCATTTCGCTTATGTCTTTGGGACAAGGTACTTTGACTTAGTTCTCTCGGCTCACAACATCACACGATATAACCATGGTATAACACCAGGGATCCCAAGTTGAAAGAAGTCAATTCTGGGAGCAGGGGGTGGGCCAGAGCCCCGTCGGAGAGAGCTGTCCCACCCCACCCCGTCTGGGAGAAAAAAACACAATTCGTCGGGAAGAAATATATTATATGTACTGTATTTTCTAAATATTAGTAGATAAATTGTCAAGCCTGTAGGGGCTTTCCCCCCTGGCCTTTGGCACGGAATCAATAGGCCTACCGTGTCGAAAACGCCAAAAGACCGTTCTTCGTGGGGTGGTTTTTAGCTACAACATAAATAGCGGCCTAATTTGACCACGTTCAACTTAGCCAGCAGGCTAAGCCTATGTCTGTACTAGCAGAATTGTACGATATTGAGAATTAACTTATATAAGACTTAATAAAATACTTCTCAAGTCAATAATTTCGGCCTCTTCAGTAATGATCATATTTTAGCTATACCGACAACGCCCACTCTGCTCCTGTCGTGGACATCCGCAGTGACGGATCCTAGAATCCGCAATAGGGGTGAGCAGGGAGGGGATTTCGCAGATGTAGGGTCTATACCACCTCAACCCCTCATGGTTTGGGCTGAGGGTAAGAACATTTATGGTAATGGCACCTCGAGATGGCCGGAGATGGCACACTCAGACTTAAATTTAAATATGATTGGTTTTTTTTTTCTCCATTTTTAAAATTTATTTACTTTTAAGTGTACGTATTAATTAATGACTTTGCAATATGGTACTCCAGTCTCACACTCTGTATCAAACACAAGATTTTTAAAATATTGAAAACGGAAAAATGAATTATTAAAGCTGACTTAGATGGTATTGATTGTATGTATAACCTGACAAGACCACAATGAAAAACATTTGTTTTAAATGATTGTGTCATCTTGGTTAAAGATATTAATAAATAAATAAATAAATTAGATAATCATTATTGACTCTTCACATCCTTAAGCTCGTTTTGCTTAACATGTAGACTTCGCCCTTTGAAATGTAGAACATCTAGATATAGAAACTCATTTGTACACGACTCTATTTTTATATTTAATAACAAGAGCAGATAGACATCATATAGGCCTATGCCTATATTTTAAATCAAACCTGCCATTTTTTCTCGGTTTTAATTAAGTCTCAGTTTACAGTATCTTGTTATACAATTTTTCTACAATAATTGGTCTTTCTTTTAAAATTTTCTGGTAAATGTTTATATATATTTTAATATCGTTGTTTTTTTTATCTTTTCTTGTTTAAACTAATTTTATCATGTTATATTTATTAAGGCATTGTGTTTATCCTGGACACAAATTCTGACTGTATCTCGTTGTATTGTCGACAATAAATTTTCCTTGATTCTTTGAAATTTGGGAGTTGAGGACTTACCTCTCGAATCCGCCACTGATATGGTTAATGAGCTTTCGTAACAGTTAATTTTATTTTACTGCATAATGTAATACACATTGGCAATGACTTTTACGAGACTCGTGCGGACCCCGACAATAAGGAAGGGAACATTTCCTACTATAGCCAGTGAACAGTGTAATTTCACTGTTCCCTGCTATAACAATTTTCCTGGTGAACATTCTCCTTCGAGGATATTCACTCCCGGTTGTTTACAACAGTGGTTCCCAAACATTTTGCGTTCGCGGACCCCTCTGGACATTTCAAAATCTTCACGTACCCCCCATGTCAAAATATCATTGTCCATCCTAACAATAACGTTATAGATAGAAGATGATTCGCCACGAAACAAAAGTATAACATTAGACAGTGGCGCCAAATTACGACATCTTGGAATTTGGAATTCGACATAGACAGAAGGAAGGGTGTGATCCAATAAATTTTACAGATAGGGGATTTACGCTACGTCAGCCCCACCATGGTTGGGGCTCAGGTACGAAATGTTTATGTTTATGCACTTCTAGATGGCCGGAAATGACACTGTCAGATTCAAAATTTGAATGTAATTTAATTCTGTAAAATTTAGGGCTCCCTCCTGATTTTAAAATTGATTCAATATATACAGGTAAAAGCAATACAAGAGAAAACATGGAAACAAGATTTACATTACCTGAGGATGGCCACTATCAAATGGCTCTCCTAAACCATGGGAACAATGAAATTACTGCCTATACTAAACATGAAGAATACATAAAAAACTAATTTAAAACATTCTATCAGAACACCAATGAAATATTGGAATTAAAATATAATGCCAGTTAAAAATAATTCTTGTCACTGCATGATCATACTGTTTTAAGAACAATAATGGAATCATGAAAAAGTTGTTCTAATAATCTAGCGGACCCCCAATTTTTTCGCGGACCCCTAAGGTTGGGAACCACTGGTTTACAGCATTTAGTTTTTCAGCTATTACATTACTGTAATGTTTTATTGTGAGGGCTCCATCAGGGGCGGATCCAGAGATGTCCAAAGGGAGGGGTGGGGGCGCGAATGTGAGGCCATCGAGATAATACAACCTTAGGGGGATCCGCGAAACTTGTGTGTTCTAGACGCTCAAAAATAACCTCTGAGGCGTTTTGGGCGAGCAATTTTTTTCTTTTCCTTTCTTTTCTTTACCTTCAAAAAAAAAAAAAAAAAAAAAAAAAGGCGCCGGGCTCCCTCTAAATCCGCCCTACCCATGATCGTTAGCATACCTTTTGGGTCACCTTCCACGGTAAATAATAGCCTAATTACATTTTAATGAATAAGCTTATAATATTAACTATGTATAATAGAGAAATAATATTATTAACAATATTAATAATGCCTTTCACAAATATCATTGATATACTGTATTATAAACATTATTATTACCAAATGTTTGAAACATTAATTTATTCTAACATTTTATATACATTTTTACAATTCTACAGCAATTTATTTTAAGTCCAACTTATTTAAGTTTGATAGTACAGTATTATCCTTTTATATTATTTTTATTAAAAATAAAAAAAAAATAAAAAATTTTGTATATATACACATTGTAATATAAAACATAAATTAACATATATAAATGTACATATGTAAGTAATACTGTACTAATGTAGTAATAATTGTAATAATAATAAAACAACAACAATAATAATAATAATAATAATAATAATATTTTGACACAATATAATTTGACAGCGCAGCAGCAATAGATCAATGAAAATTATACCACACAGCAACATTCTTGATATGAACTGATAAAGCAAGACAACAATTATGTCAGCCAAAAACCCAACGCAAGATTAACTTCACAACATTTAAATCAATTGTAAAATCTGGAGTAACATATTTTCTACTTGAGCAGATACCATATGTGGGATTTTGTGAAGATGTTTCCTGATGTGTTTGTGACAGTGAATTTTAATCGGTGTTGAGGACCAGGCAAACACCTTGTAGTACCCAATGTGATACGTGTTCGGTGGTAGCAAGATCTGCTTCAAACACAAGGCCGACACCCATTGCGTTACGGCGCTGTGAAGTTGTGTATACTGGCGTTCTGAATGTATTCTGATGGTAAGGGAAAGAAAACATAAACATTAGTAAAACCAATTGATATGAAAGAACAGTAGACAATAAAACACCTTCCAAATGCCCAAATTATTATAATAATAATATTAAGAGGTTGTCAACATTAATTGTTGAAGAATTTATATTGTCATGTAGAATTGAAGTGACATAGTCATAAGTTATTGTCAACAATACAAACAACAATAGTAAATACAGGTCCCCCTCCAATTAAAGACCTTTTATGACTGGGGTGTCCATGGTCTTTAGCAGCTTTGGTCTCTAATTAGAATAATAAAGATAAAAGACATTCGATAATACAGTACCACAGAAAAGTGGACTTTAATTGGATGGACACCTGTAGTAAGCAATCATATTTGTTTACCTGTAGTTTCAGTCTATGAGCTTCAATTGGAATAACCTTTAGAATAGGAAGCTCTTCAATTAGCTGCTTCGGATGAGGTCTTTTTAAGCAACTATCCTCGCGGTTCCAGGCAGCGCCCTCTAGATAAAGCCCTGATACGAAGCATCCTGAAAAGTAAAAAAGTTTTGAAACATCAAATTTCTGTCAACAACAAAAGAAAAAATTTATCTACACTTCACAAAATGATTGAACCTTACCGGAATGAGCACGCTCGCTGACCTCATCAGGGGTCATATACTGAGTGACATTGGTGTAGAGTGTAGACCTGTCCAGAGGCCAACCATTCTTGCGACAGGTAGCTTGCACTAAAGCAGTTAAATAGGATTCAGGGATATGAAGTCCACTCAACCACATTACTGGAGGCTCACTCTCATTCACCTATGGTAGTGAATCAGATAAATATGGGTTAACTATTGACGTTTGGACATTTCTCTTTTATTTCCTTTTCGTTAGTACACAATATCTCATCCATCATCAACTTCTGATGTTTCATTTGTATTATTATCATTTGTATTAGTATTATTGGGATTTATCAATTGGTAAGTTTATAGAGTTTCTTCTATATAAATATTAAAATATATTTAAGATATTAATAATAATCATATTAATAAAGAATATTTTTACAGCACCAAACCCTCACCTCAGAAGAATGCACATACAGAGTTTTGTCCCCAGAAAACATACTTATTGGAAAAATGCAAGCTTCAGGTTTGATTTAACTTCACAGAACTCGGCCAGTGTCCAACAATTGAACCTAGAACCCTGGGACTAAAAGGCAAACACCTCACCCATTAAATCACAACTTCACTCTCAGCAAAACCTGTACCTACCCATGTGGTGTACTGTGCAAATCGCCTCTGGAAGTGGACCATCCAGTTACCAAGTGACTTGAGTGTATCTGGTGCAAGTTGTCTCCATATGTTTGGAATCTGGCCGTTGTATAGGGACCTTGACACGTTGTCCAGGACAGTACTCATGCCCACTTCACCTTTTAATGCCTAGTAAAATTAAGTACATAGTATAATTTACATAATTATTCATCCATTTTTATCTATTCATACAATTGATAGTCTTTGATTGAAAAACACCATCTCCTGCAAGGGATTAATTTCAAAAATTAAGGCGTCGGATTGTTAACAAGCTTTTATTCTTGAGGCAAGGCTACAAAGGGGATATTTTTTTTTATATTATGTTGTAGGTGTTTGATGATTAATCTGGAACGGCTAACAAGATACATATTATTGAATATTTAAAAAACTGGGGGCTCAACTGCATCACACGAAGACTCATCAAACATGATTGCCATCCCCACAGTGACCAAAAAATGAAATTTATTCCCCACTTTGTAATTAAAGGTCATTTACTGGAATAAACTTACTATTGCCAAAGTTACGGGTAAAAGTATTACAGATTACATACAAAAGTATACAATACTGCCATATTCTTATGCCAATTACTCTGGTTTTGGGATGGCAAGCACCATATAGGCATAAACCCTCATGTTTTTGTCTACCAGACAATATCTGATCAGATGTTATCTGATGAAATTTTAGATATCTGGATCAGATAAAAATTGTGTTTTTGTAATCTGCATTTAAATGTCAGACAATCCTATACTTAAGTACTGTCCTGGCTATCAAATATTATTTGACAAAAAAGCGTGTGATATTATGACATCACATCATGACTATATATAGGCATATCATGACTATATATGGGCATATCATGACTATATATGGGCATAGAACAGTATTTTGTCAAATACAATTTGATAGTCTAAACAGAGCTAACATCAAAATGTGATCAAACTTTGTTTACTGACAGAAAAATAAAAATTATGATTGTGTATGCTTGTAGGAAGATTACAGCACATGGGATGTTCTCTCAAGCGTATGGCATCACTTACTCTTTGTAGTTCAGCAAGAGATTTTGACATTCGCAGAATTAGTCTGTTGAAGCGTTCCAACTCTTGTAGCAGCACCACTGTTGTTGGGGACACATCCACGCCATACCTCTTGCGTAGTTTATCCAAGTCAAACTGCTGGGGGAGTTTGTTTTGGATGTCCGAAGCGATACCAGCGATGAAATCATCACGACTGATACCAGTTCCAGACTCGCCTGCGAATATATGAGTAAAGGAATATATCATCACAATATCTTTAAATATAAATTATATTAATTAATAAAATTGGCCTACATTATCAATACTTCACAGAGAATCACACGAGTATGTTACTGACAATAAAACTGAACATTAATCAATAAATACTGATGTTGATGAAGGCCCACCTGTTTGAGGCTGCAACTCCACTAGTTGTGACCACATGTCTCTTGCTGCATTAGTGTAGTAATTAATCTCAGCGTTGGGGTGCAAACCGAATACCTCTGGAGTATTAGCCAATGGGAGCTCCTCAATTGCCTCTGTAAAAAATAATGATAATAGTGTTCAATAATTTTTCTTGTAACATTATTTTGTTTGTGAATCTGCAAATTTAGAAAAATATGGTAGCCCCCATTTAATAAAGAAAAAATGTTAAATGTTCATACTAGAAATGTCACTATCAATTCACTTAAACTTTTTTCTACAAAAGGCCATAAGTAGATTATAATATGTAAATTATAATACTGTTAAGGTCATATAAATTTAAGGGTTTGTCTCAAAGCTCTCCAAAACGCAATGCGGAATGCGGTTTTTAAAGTTTTCTTTTTTTTAAATATGTCTTAAAAATATTTTTATTGAGAACAATAATACAAACATTTAAATTAATATGGCCTAAAAATAATAAAAGTTATAATGAAAATAATTATAATAAAGATAACACTAATTATGAAGAACAATACATATAGGATTGTGAACTAATGTATAAATTGTTTTTTGCCACTTACGAGTATAATTGTCCTTTGGTCCAAGTTCTGGAATGTGATAATCAACATCATCATTGTAGTAGAAGTGGAAGGGTTGGAATGTGTCAAAGATGAAGTCACCCATATACTCATCCATGTACGTGTTTAGAATCCTCCTATCAAAGTTGTCAATGGCACGACCCCCGTACATCACCTAGAGTGATAAAAACAGCTTTAGGTACACATACTTAACGCTAAGTTCAATTTATCTGTCATTCAGTGTTGTGACATCGTGGTGCTATGAGAAATCTTGTGGTCGCTTGTTTGCGACTAATGAGCATTTTTACCTCAGTAAATTGTTATAAAATAATATATTATATTCCTAAGTTTTCCATAAAAGCAATAACTAATCCATATTAAATGCTGCCTACCTCTCCAATCAAGTATTTAAGACTGTTCCATGGTATCTTGGTGTCACCTTGCTCGAAAGCTTTTGTCAGGTACGTATTCAGTATCTCATGACAGACACGAAAGTCAGATTCGTTGAAATCGTATGGAACATTCCATCCAATCTTACCATACTTCCTTCTCTCCTGAACTACAGCGTGGAAGAAGGCCAGCACAAAGATCAGTGGTTTGAACGATGGGTGAGGGCAGTCATCCAAGGCATTGGCAGAGATCTTATGATAGGTGCTTCTGAGATTTAGCTTCAGACCGTTTGGTGGTTCTGTTACAACCTTGAGAGACCGTTGAAGGATGCCAATGGGAAAAGCTGGAGTAGGGTCTGTTGTCAACCATAGTCGGAAGTCAGGATGTGGTTTGGTGATCCGCTCTAAAGATTTTTCAAGATCACGAAGCCATTTTGCAAGCAGGTGACAGTTCTGTAGCATGAGCCACTGACCACGTGCAATAGCTGTCTCTAGCAATTGTAAGGCCACCTGAAAGAGAAAAGAAAACGTGAAACGTGTGTATGTATACATCGCCTCTATATTAGCCACTACTTACCTGCCAACAAATAGATGACAATGAACAATATCAATTGACTTGTGCACAAGAATTTATGCCTCTGTACAAGTCCATGCTTACATGCATAAAGAAATAAACAGAATAATTGTGGCATAAAAAAATACATGAATTCAGCATTTGATTTTATTAAGAATTTTGATCATTTAAAAAAAAATTGATGTTCGTAAAGAATTTAATGATATTCACTTTTATCACCAAAAATCACATATTTTATATAACTTTTTACCTTCTCTTGTCCCTGACCCATTGACAAGAACTTGAGTTTGTTTCCACCAAAACCAGACCTCTCAGCCAACTTAGTCAAATCACTAGCTGGATCCGAGCCTGGGCTCAGGATAAAAACGATTGGCGAGAATGGTGTGCTCTGGTCCCAGATGGCATCGTAGCTGATAACAGGAGGAGTGACATACTTCTCGCCCATACGAGAGGTGACATAATCGGTTATAGCACGGTAAACACGATCCACCCGGAAACAACGAAGGAGAAGTAGTCTCTGAAACTCATTGAGTGTGTCCTTGTATTTTCCTGGAAATGGGGCTTGTTCCGGCGCATCCAGGTCATACCACTGAAAAAAAAAAATCAACGATGGACACATTGATAGACTTGTATTGTGGAGTAACAATTGGCTATTACAGTTTAATAAAGAAAAATGCAAGAGTCTTCATTTAGGTCCCAGAAACTCTGAATATTTTTATTCAATGGGGGATACTGTTTTGTTTGGAGTTAGACAACAAAGAGACCTTGGAATAATTGTTACACCAGATCTTAAATTTTCGACCCATATTTCTATAGTTGCTAAGGCAAACTCTATGGTTGGCCGTATAAAGAGAACTATTACTTATAAGGCAAGGACATGTTTATTCCGCTTTATAAAACTCTTGTTAGGCCAATAATGGTGTATGCAGTTTAGGCTTGGTCCCCACACTATAAAATGGATATTTTGGCTTTACAAAAGGTATAAAACAGGGCAACTAAATTGGTTCCAGAACTTTGATTTCTTTCTGGTGTTTCAAGAAAAACTGCATTGGGGTTATGATCATTAAATGAGCGAAGAGACCGAGGAGATATGATCGAAGTTTTTAAGATTTTTCATGGTTTTGAAACAAAACATTGATTATAAGAGTTTTTTTACACTTTCACTTTACAAAGATCACACAATACTCTTTGTCACACATATAAGATTCTTAAACCAAGACAAAACACTGTTTGTTTTCCAACCGCAGGGTCATTGACAAATGGAACTGTCTATCCGAGCATGTTGTCAGTAGTATATCACTAAATTAATTCACAGCAAACTATGACTGACACATTCAAAACTTGAGGAGGCAATATTATGAGTACTTAAACTCCCTGCCTCCTTATAATCACTAAGGTAAGACAACTACCAAGTACAAACTGAATAGAGACATTCCTGATGATGACATAATTAATGTTGAAATATTGAATCCCGACACGATGGTGTGCATTTTGATATTTGGAGTATGTATTACACTATCTTATTTGGATAGAGAAAATGTGACCTCTTTCCCCAAATGATGACAATAATAGACTTGAACCTTTATGTCACAACATATATGCACGACAATAGACAACACTTCATTCATTCATTCATTGTTTGGGAATTACATTGTACATTGGATTTGCATGGTTCGATTTCACAATAACCATCGAGAGTGGCAGTCAAATTAAAAAGGTTAAAACCAGTATGCTACATAGAGGTGTACATACCTTCTTCCACTCTGCATCAATTCTATCCAGATCGTCAGGGAGGGTGTTGAAGACGTCGGATATCTGGTGCAGCTGCATGACATCCTCCCAACCTTGCTCTGGCATCCATTTATTAGGACACTTCCTCTTGTTCTTTTCCAGTGACAGGTTGCCTTTAATGAAGAAGTCTAGTTCCTCTTGAGGGAGAAGTCCCTCACTCTGCTCCAGCTTAATGGTCATTTGGAAGGAAAACAGCAACTTGTGCTTCTCAAATAAACCTATAAAGAGATACATATTTGTAGAAGTTATTTTATTTATTTCACAGTGCTTTTTGAGGGAACCTGCAACTATTTTTTTTTAAAATAAAAAAGGCTTATAGTGGCACATGTGTGGGAATTGACTGACATAAAGCTCCATCTATCCTATCAAGTTTCATTGTACCCTATAGTTGCAAGACACCTATTAGGCATTCAAACCTCTGGTTCCCTAGAGCTTCTGTAGTAGTGATGCAACCTGTGACTACTGTATGTATATTCCTAAGGTAGTATTTTCCTAATACTATTCAACAAAAGGAAATAAATTTCTTCCATAGCATTTACCATAGAGGTATTTCCTCGATGGTATTGCAAACAATATTTATCTAAATTTACTAAACGACTATTTTTTTTTTTTATTAAAAGAAGTTTAATTTTATATTAATATTATGTGGAATGTGCTGAGTGTTGCCTTAATTAATGGCCTACAAAATATATATCACTATATTTATGTATAAACTGCATTTCTTTTAATTTCAAGAATGGTTAGAGTTTAACTAGAATCACAACTAACCATAAACCCTTTAGAGCTATAGGTTCCAACACCTCATTCCCCTATGTTAACTTTAAATGAATATGAAATTACATTTATCTTTACCTGTTTAGATTGTATTATTATTATCATTAATTCTTCTGTTTTGTTTTCTATATACTAATTCTTCATATATTGTTATTTAGTAAAAAAATAATGATAAATTAATATACAATGATATCTAAAATTAAATCTGACACTCAACTGAAAATAACTGAATAAAGAAGATATTTGTATTAGGGAACCCTATCTTTCAGCGATAAAGGACATTTAATTCTTTAATTTAGTTACATATTTGCTGGCATATAAATTTTAAGTTATTATTGTACGTATTTATTTGTCTTCCAAAGTTTGTGATTTTGATACCTACTAAGAATCTGTTCCTGGACCTAGACACTTGGAAGCCCCTGACCCAACCAATGAAAATTACAAGAACCTCCCACACTAGCCCTACTGATATTGAAATCATAGCTATGCTGATAGTGGAGGTCACAAAGTTGATGACTATGAACAACCTTTAATTGTGGTTGAATAATTTTGGGCGTAACAGCATGTTTGCAATACTACTTGAACTTTGCTCTGTGGTTATGTAACTAAACCCAGACCAGTTGATGTCCAGCACCTAGTTACACAGTACGGAGACATTTAACAGTACATGATTTCTGCTTTTGTCATGGGTGTATCTTAACACATTGTAATTTTTACGACAGCAATCTCAAGGTAATTGCTTTACTAATTATTTTCATCTCTGCTTTTATTCTAATTTATTTATTGTACTTTTTACTCTTTTTTTGGTCGAGGGTTGGGGGGGGGCTGTGATGATCATTGTGGGTGCACACATATTTTATATTTATTCTTAATTTTATATTCTGTTTTTAAATTAAGTCTAGGGAGGTTAATTATTTTGCCACTGGTTATGATGACAATGTGGCTATCTGGCCTCACCAAGTATTGCTAACCATACTTCCATAAAACAAAAACAAATAAAAAATTTAGAAAGTGGCACTGCAAGCTTTTCCCCATTGGTAGACTTGTAAAATTGCCGACTGGTTGACAATTTTACAAGAACAATAGCCAGCAAAGAATGTTTAACACCAGACAAAAAGTTATGTATGCCTACTGTCTATACCTTTTTAAAACATTTCTATTCAAAGCGATTTAAACTATATTTTGTGCATTTTTCATTCTTTTTCCTTTTTATAATTGTCAAAAATCTCTAAGTCATATATTAGGCCCAACAAAAATTTATGTTACTCAAGCCTACTAATTGAACATTTAATAAAATCTTGGTTTTGTTTTTCTTTTGGTATAAATGTTACTCGAGGATCCCAAAACACTTATATATATATTCAATTAAACTGCAGTTTGTAAAAAAAAAAAACACAAAACACTATTGAACAATTGAATAAACATTATAGTCTAATAGCCTGCTATTAATGCATACACCAATACATCGGTGTAAAGCATACTGTACTAGCCTGTAAATTATGCTTCCTTGGAATAGCTATCAGGGGGTGGATGCAGAGATTTACGAAAGGGTGGGAAGGGCACATAGAGAGACATATGAACCCTAGAAGTCCAATGATGGCTCCTTCAGGGTAAGTAAAGATATTTTGGACCTGCACACCCCCGCTAATTCCACCCCTGGCCGCAGTGTTCTTTGTGTTACTTTTTATGTTAACCATTGCCTTCTGTGTTATATTTTATGTTTACATTTGAATTCTCTGTGTTATGTTATCAGATATTCAAGATGGCAGCTACCAGTAATGTACGGCAATTTGTTGACCATTTGGATGAGAAAGTGTTAGAATGTCCACTCTGCTACAAAAGGCTCAAGGATCCTAAAACATTTCCCTGCCTCCACACTTATTGTTTATCATGTCTCACAGAATGGGTCAACAAGAAGAGTAAGCCGGTCTGTCCAACCTGTGGCGAATCCTTTACTATTCCCGATGGTGGTCTACAAAAACTGCCTCCAAACACATTTATCAATAATCTATTGGAAAGTATTGAGCAACTTGATGATGTAGACAAGAAGATATGCTATTGTGGCCAGAATGCTGCACACTTCTACTGTCAAGAGTGCATGCAGTACATATGCACTGCATGTAAACACACTCATGAAACCTTACCATCACTGCTAAATCACAAATTACATACAATAAAAGATATTCAGTCGATGACAATAACACAGTTTTCTGCATTACATCCACCCCTCTGTCCTGCTCACAAAAAAGAATTAGAATTTTACTGTAAAGTTTGTAAAGTTCCCGTTTGTATGCACTGTGCTATCACTGATCATAAAGAGTGGGCTGGTAAGCATGAAACTATTCATATATCGGAAGCATTCAAGTTATTCAAACAAACATCTACAGAGTTGAAAAAAAATGTTGATGTCTATAAACAAAAGATTCAAGCTGCTCTTACTAAAGTTCACCATAAAACTAATCAACTTGAATGGTGTAATGTATCATGCAGAAAGGATATCAATAATTTTGTTGAGGAAATGATTCAAATTATAAGAGAGAAAGGTGAGGAACTAAACAGAATGTTAGATGAAGTATACACAAAGAAGAAAAAAATTACAGATACACAAACAGATGAACTCAACACTATTATGCTGAATGTTGACACAAAATGGAACTTTATTGCTCAATTACTAAAAAGCAATGAAGCAACAGCTTTGCAGTCAAGCCATAATACAATCAAAAGTATACAAGAAACAATCCAGAAATTACCAGAAACAGAACCAAAGGATAATGGAGAAATGTATGTTAACCTCAACACAGAATATCATGCAAAAACACTTAAACAGAAAGCATTAGGTTTCATTACTGAAACATGTTTGGAAATAGTTACTGCCCCCACAATGTTGACCAAAGAACAAGCATTTGAGTGTGAAATAGTTCAACACAGTTCTACTAAAGTAGATAGTAATTTACTGAAAGCAATTTTGACATCTCCTGGAGAGGAAACAAAATTGGAAACAGAGAAACATGATGAAGGAAAGTATGTAGTGAAGTCAATGTGCAGAAGTAATGGTGTTTGGAAACTTGATGTCAGTTTTGGTGATGAACCAATTAGAGGGTCTCCTTTGATGATCACTGTAGAGAAGCAAGGTCTGATAAACACAATAGATATATTGCATGGAAACAAACCCCTGGATGTAGTATTGGATGAAGATGGTTGTCTGTTAGTTGCTCTGAAGAACAATGAAATTTACAGGTTTAAACAATCAGGTGAATATGTCAGTAAGATAACACTACCATCGAAAGTGCAGGTTATATCAATGTACAAAATGAAAAAGAATGGTTTGATAGTATATTCTGATGATGGAAATAAATGCATAACATTATGTAAACCGAATGGTAAAGTGATCAAATCAATTGGTAAGGGAGTATTGAAAAATTACAATGGTTTTAATGTTGATGAAAAATTAAATGTTGTGTATGTTACAGACTCAATCAATGAATGTGTGTTCATGTTTAACATGGATACTAATCAGATGATCAGAAGGATTGGGTCAAGAGGTCACAGTGAAGGTGAATTATATAATCCATGTGATGTTCATGTTACTAATGAAGGACATCTCATTATAACAGATTGTGGTAATCACAGATTACAATTATTTGACAATGAAGGAAAGTTCATGAAGGTTCTTGTAGGTGATGGTGTTAAGGATGGTAAGGTGCATGGTCCAGTTAGTGTTACAATAGATAAGGATAATAACATGCTTGTAACAAGTAGGAACAAACTACAGTTATTCAACAGTGATGGACATTTCATTAAAAGAATTGATCAAAAAGAAGATGGGTTAAATGTTCCTTGTGGATTATCAATTGTTTCTTATAATCCAAGAAGAGTTGCTGTAGCCAATAAATATGGGAGAAATATAAAAGTATACAATTACTGAAATCATATATATCACAATTTCACTCATCAATCCATCTTTATTCTTGCTGTTTACATAGTAACAAAAAGTAAGTTATCTTTAGAATACAACTCATAAATAACATAATTCAACAAAGATTTAGAATTTCATATTTTATTAATTCGGACCCTATACTTTTGCCCATCAAACCAGTCATATTCTTGTATATACATGATTATAAAAAGTAAATTATCAACACTTATCAACTTAAAATAAAAGAAGATCTTTACATTGCTTGGGGAAATCCATCACTTAACAAACAAACAACTCATTACAATATCACTCTCTTATTCTAATTCATTCTAATTCCTATATACACTAACTATCATTCCTGACCTCTATATATATGACTTACCTTAATATTTGCTTGTTTCGTCTTACATCTGACCGGTAGTATTTAAACCGTTAGTAGCATAAGCATTATTACCTGATGATGACGTGGGACACGTCGAAACATGTTGTTTATAAGTTACATTTACTTTATTAGATGCATTACTGCATTTAAATTGTGTGTAAAAAATTTGATTACATTATAAAAAAGGATTAACAAATTAACAATTTTATATTAAATTATTTAAAATGATATAAAAAGAATTTTTGACCTTCAATTGATACTACTAGGCCTAGTTTTGTTGTGAATGAATTAGTTCTCGGTTAATCCACAAATTGACTGGACTACTTCTGAATACTTTGAAATGATACTTAAAACTTTAAAAGGTGCTTGATTTTGAAATTATTTGTATTTTTACACTGATATTAAAATTTTACTGTTATGTTGATGATTTGAAGTTTAACACGCTGGACCTTCATTTGATTTATTTTGATTCAGTTTATATTTGATATACTTGCTTTGTTGACATTGAATTTGAATTGCTATGCTATACTTTAACATTTACTGACATTGAATTTGAATTGCTATGCTATACTTTAACATTTACTTAATACTTTCCATATGAGGCTTCTATCCCAAAACCAGCGTTAGTGACTAAAGCATTATTTGACTTTTTATTATATTATTATTCCCCACACTATAGGCCTAAAAAATAATGGGTCGTTTTACTGCAATCAACTTATTATTGCCAAAGTTATGAGTAAACCTATTATGGCTTCTCTGTATACAATACTGTCATATTCCTATGCTAAGTACTCAGTTTGAAACTAGCGACGGTGTGCTAGTTTTGGGATGGCAGGCCTCATATATTACTAGGCTTGATTAATTAAGAGTTTAAAATTAATCTTTAGTTTCAAAGACACAGCTTGAAATTGGCAAGCAGGGGCATGTAGCATGGTATTCTATGGTTGCGTGACACCTCTGGTTCCCCAGAGACTACCAGTAGCATTGGCGCAACCAGTGACTACAGAATGCACATTCCTGGGGTTGTAACTTCCTACTACTACTTGAGGGAGTTGCAACCACTACATTGAAACGTGTTCCCAAATTATAGTGACCAAATGTGTCGTCAACCTATGTTACCTGTCCCCATGTATATACTGTACAGTACGTACCTGTAATTAATTAGGAAATCAGTTTGAGTATTGATTTTATATTAAAGTTTATTTGTGACTGTTATACTTCTGTCTCCTGACACCTTATTACAATGCCTTGATTGTTGACATGTTATCACATTCCCTATATGGACATTTTGATGCCATGTCTCATCCTTATATGGCAGTTATATGGTTAGAGCCTAACACGAGCATACTTTTATTTGGCAGTCATAAATATTATAAAACAGAATGTGTCTAAATATAAATGAAGGAAGAGCTAAGTAATTGTAAATCACAGGATTGAGGTGTACAGATATATTCTTTTCATAAGTGCCCTACTTTAACTATGTATTGCATTTTGTATCTGGAGGACACTGCCTCTTTAATCAACTCACCTGTACATGCGTAGTTGTAAACATTATGCGTCAGCGCATCCTTGATATTTGCCAAGCGCTTCAGCAAGATGGAGTCGGGCAAGCTCTTCCTCAGGGAGTGTGTGAACACATCCAAAAATGAGCTTAACGAGTACTGGTACATGTTGTTGATGAGAGCCATCTCTGAGAGGACGAAGAACAGGATGGCACCACGCTTAGCTGCAGGACGATAACCATCACGTGTCTTGTCGATGTCCACTGCTGTCTTGGCTGCCAGCTTCAATTTCTCAGAAACCTAAATACATTTAAAGAAATTTATTTAGTTTCTTCTATTGCAGATGCTACAGGTTCTAAGCCACTTTCACACAGACGGGCTGGCAATATTGCTAATAAAGATGCTTGTATGCTTACCTGCATGTACCCTTTAAACAAAACAAATATTGTGGTAATATTGCGGTAATATAACGCCTTTCTGTATGAATGGATTACGTACTCTACATGTCATTGGTAATGCCAATTGTATACAAAAATTCAAGTTTGCCTGTAATTATTATGCTAGGCCTAGATTTATGACATAACCGGCCTACTGCACACACTACATAAAATATTTTCGAGGGCCCCAGTTTGCTGTGTTTTGATGTAGGCATAGTCCCCTACCTCCTCCCAATTATACCATGTATATGAGTTTTAAGGATAATAGGGTAAATTTTATTATTGTTTAGTTCATTACTTCTAATCTAATTATCCTGAACATTGGAAAATTTCTTATCTGTCAAATTCACCATTTTATACTAACAACCTGTTTCACCTTTTCTCAACATTTGTCAAATTTGTTATCTTTATTTAGACTGAATAAAGTAATATTGCATGAATGATATATATGCTTTCATTTCAGACACATGCAGGAATGCACCTTAAAGGCAATTCTTATTAATATTACTATTGTAGGTCTGATATGAAATGCCGTGTAACCCCAGTACTGCAGCTGCGTTTAGCCTAACCTATTCATGCAGAAGACAATGCAGGGAAGATTCCGGCAATATTGCAGTAACATAGCCCTGGCTAAAAGTGGCTTAAGATACATGTATTATTATAAATATTATCAATAATTTATATTTACCTCTGTTGCCTTTGACTTTGTTTCTTCAAGTGTCTGAACTAACTCAGTGTTGTCAAGCATGTTGCCTGTAGATGTGGCCAACTCACGCAATAGAGAGTCCTCAAGATCTTTCAGGAGACGTTTGTTGTCACTTGTTTCCTGAATTAGACGCTCGCGTTGCTCTTCCAGTTCCTTGCGTTCAAAGCCAACGATGACGCTCAGAAGTTGGTCTTCCAAGCCCTGTTTTAAATAATGAGGTGAAATCATAATATGACTTGCAACTTAATTTTCCAGTTATAAACTTATCAAACAAACACATCTTCAAGATTAACAACTTTTTTGGCGTGTGATCTTACCTTAAGTGTGACAGTATAATTGATGACCATTGCCTTACCAAACACTGCAGGTGTGTACTTTGGGTTGGACAACTTGGTATTCAAGTAAAGACGAAAATTAGGATCATAGTCAACCTCCTTGTCACCAAGCATGATAAACTCGCGTCCTGCTTGTCCTGAATAACCAGATAATGATACATTTTTTTTTATCAATTAAATTATTTTCTATAGCCATATATAACCAATTCCAGCACTTAATTTATATCTGACATAGCAACAAATTATATTTATTACCTAATGTTCATATTTTATTCAAACTTTCCTCTGCTAGAGGATAAAGAAAAGGGAATGAGGATGCATATTTAGCAAGAATATATACTGTGCCCAGGGATGGACTGTTAATATTATTAAAAAATAGCTCATTTATGAAATGGTAGACAATAGCTTAAGAAATATATTCATCAACCTTATGTTCACATCAATTTTTTAAGAGACCTTGTTTTACCTTTAATGTTCTTCTCCAAGACATTATCAATGACTGGATCAATGTACTCGTCCACATCTTGGAAGAGAAATGGGAAGCCATATTTGATAGCAAGCTCAAGCTGCTTCAAGAAGTCAGGGTCATTGAACGTGCACACCTAGAAAAAAAGATGTGATAAATCATGTATATGTACCCCTATCTGAGCATAATAATTGTAACAATGCATAAAATGACAAGAAGAAGGTTTTGATGACAATGATGATAATGAAGACAATTTATTTGGTTAATGAATATATTGATGTTATAATTATCCTTACAATTTTGATTATGAAGATTACTATGATAACAGGATAGTTTACTACTACTTTATCATCATAATGATAATGATGATTAGATGACAATTATGTCAAAGATAAGGATAATGACATTACTGAAAAATATTGAGCATGAACGATATACGTATGCCTGGAAATCCTGATAAGTTAAAGCAATTCATACCTTAAGATTATTAGGTTCTTCTTTCTTCTTGATCCAGTTAAGAGCTTGTTGCTGTGGGTCAATACAGAGTGGGAAACGACTTGCTCTCGTTGTTAGGATACCATTCTGAATGGAGAGCTCATCTGGAGGAAGTCCTTCAGAGCCCCATCTGTAGAGAAAAAAATAATAAATAAAATGTTTGAAATTGGTTGAGATAAAAGGCACAATTGACAGGAAAAATTTATTACAAAATGTGATCGTACTTGCTGATTTCAACATCATCTGTTAGCAATGATTCTACACGGAATGGATCGCTAAGCGGTATTCCACGCTCTTTCATGTCATTGAGCCATTCAACATAGATTAGTCGATTACGGAAGTCCCATGTAAAGGCTCCAACGTAGCTCAGGAAAGCGGACGAGATGAGACAGTCACCGAGCAAGCGTACTCTACGAAGCTTCAATTCTTCGAGATCCTTTGTCCATCTGTAAAAAGAAAAAAAAGTTATATATTATAATCAAACCAAATTTAATATGCTCCTGTCAGCTGACAAAAAGTTAGTTGACAAAGAGTTGTATGACAATTTGAAATGTTCTGAGAAAGCACTTCACACTGGCTTTACGAACAGAAATTTAGAACATAAAATATTAATGAATGTTAAACATTAAAATGAAAATGTAAATACCTGACATTTTCTGAGCCCAAGCCAGAGATGAGCTTATCAGCAGCAATGAGTCGCCTCTCCATGATCTCGGCCTCCTCTTGCAGCTCCTGCTTCTCCCTCATAGCCTCTTCATATTGCCGGCCTAGAGCTGCAAGCTCTTCTTCTAATGTACCTACCTCCTTATTGATGCGGTCCAGATCACGCTTGGCCTGATGAAATACCTTTTCAAGACGTGCAACCTGGAAAAAACACAAAATAGATATCATTAAAGAAAACATGAATATTTATATTTGGTATGTATATTGTGTACATGATTAAAATTTAAGATGCATACATTAATTTATCCAAATGATACTTATTATACAGTGCCCTGAAGTTTTATTACTCTTGAGATGTGTTGATTATTATAGTTAAACTACGAAGCTTAAAAGCTTACCTTTTCTCTTTTGGGTTTGATCTCCTTGGCCACGGCGCAATAACCCATGACAGCGGTGACAAACTTGAACAGCCCAGCTCCTGCTTTTGAGATCTTGTTCATCTCATCCAGGGATGTGTCCATTTCTTTCAGGAAATTTCTCACAGTCTTTGTCTGTGTTTCAAAAAGATAACTGAAATTGCAGTTTTATTTTGTTAGATTAATAATACCACAATCCCTAAGCACCTGTGTTTCCCTGGACACTTGATGCAGAAAAAGAATTTATTTAGATCTGAAGAGACAAACATATATGACTATTGTGTTGGAAGCCTACACATTCTGTGGCTTACAGTAGAAACAGTTTAGCTAATGAAAATTCCATTACAATGTATATCAGTTGAAAACTTCATTTCTTCATTCACCCACCTGTGTCTGAGTAATACCATCAACATCCATCTCTGTCAGTGACTTCAGAAAGTTAGCTTCTGACATCATTCCTTTGGCAGACTTCCAAGAGACTTCTCGGATGCCACGCAGAACAACAATACATTCACAAACGACTTGTACCTGCTTAGGCGGTTTAGCAAATGCTCTGGTAATTAGAAAATGAGTATAATTTACCTGTTACACATTCATGTAAGTAGTAAGAGGAAGATCAGTAAATGCAATAATTGAACTCCACATTAAATTTATGTAACTGTTGTCTACACTGATTACTGCTACATAGTAGAAATACATATATTTGATATAACTCTCTTTTGATGAATTGACTTTTTTGACCATGTTGTTATATAGAGGGTTGCCTATGTTATAAAAAACACACCAAAGCTATATGAATGAATATAACTGAGGGGAACACTTGCTTTAGCTTTTAACTGATGAAGATGCAAGCAATGCGTGAAAAAGTGAAACCCTACCTGATTTCAGTAACATCTGATTTGTCAAGGTCTGACAGGGCATCTCGGGCAGCTTCCAAAGCCGGCAAGGCTTCTGCTAGCGAATCCTCAGCATCTTTCTAGAATTTGGTAAAGAAAACATTTGTGAAAGTCAGTAGTCGAATTTTAGATTGATGGTTAGACACTGTCAAAACCAGGAATTTACTTCAAATACATACAACTAATTATTTTGCTAATGCATATTTATCTATACCAGGTTGAGATGAATGATTCCATTGATTTAAATATTCAAAAAGACATGTAACATATTTTGGTTAATATGAAAACCATTACCTTTTCAACTGAAATAACTTTTGATTGTTCTTCAATCTCTTTACTTTTGGCAATAGCTGCCTGTTTCTTCTCAGTTGCCTGTGATGTGCGTGATGAGATAACTTCCAGCAGCTTCTCACAAGCCTCAGTCTTTTCTGTAACGGCAACCTTCTGGATGGCCAGCTTCTCATTCAGTTCATTTAGCTGTTCACTGGCCTCGGCCAGCTTGGCCATTCCACCACCAAGACGATTACACTAAAGATGCCAACAATACAAGTATATGACTATAATAATAGTGTATATATAAAACAGTAACATACCAAATACTGATTATAATTACCATAAAAATAAAATTATACTAGAAATAATGTGGCTCTCTCTGATGGACTGTTCTATTTTCTTCATAGGGGAGTATTTTTAATAGTCAATTTATCCAGGTAATTATTTATAAAATAGACAATAGACAATTATGATTTTACCAGTATATATTCATACCTGCGCTAAGATATACTCATTCTTCTCATCTAAGAGTCTGAGGTAAGTGTTGATGAAATCCAAGTAGTTCTTTGGTGTGACGTAATTACTTCTTCGTAGCTTCTGCAAGAATTTCACACTGGCGTCTCCAACAGACATGTGCACAAACACAACATGCTTCACAATGTTGTCCCGATGATCATCTGGAATGTTCTTAACCTAAGGGGAACAAAATATGGTAGAGCTTTCAGTATGTTTAAGTTTTCATGGAAGGATTAATGCTCAGACTATCAAATAGACAATTGGGACTGATTAAGGTACTTACATCATCATTGCCTAAGAACACCGAAGCCACAGCCAGCAGGGCCTGCTCAGGCCAAGGCATGAACCAGTCGATGGAGCAGTTGTTGACGAGGCCAGGGAAGTTACGGCAACGTGTGCGAAGGACATCGCCAACTGGAGACATGGCCAGCACAATGTGCAGGTTGTTGGTACACTGTGAAATGAAGTACTGCCAAATTGCTTCACGGGCTGGGCCAATGCCAGCTTTCTTAGCCTCATCCCTCATCTGAAAATAATTGTCATATCATTATTTAATTTCATTTTCACATTTAAACTATGTGATGTACATCAGGTGAAAATTTTTATAATATATATTAGAGTTAAGTATGTTTTACATTATACAGAGCAGGCATTTACCTGGCCAATAATGGCTTCCTTCTCATCATCTGGGAAGAGTGCAGGAACCATTCCCGATGTCAACATATTGTTTATTAACTCAAGGAATCCTATTAAAAAAAAAAACAACAATCAATGACCTTTAACCTAAGTTATAAAAACAATCTTAATGTTCAATTGCAAAGACAACCTTGATGCTGAATGATTTGTAACTATCACTATTATAGTAACGGAAGGTAAATTTCATAACCACTATTTTACAAATAGGGTCATGAATACCTGAAAGGGAAAAAACCCAAACTATAGTATACCTTCTTGCGCTACATGTTGATCTGTGAAGAGGAAAACGGTCTTCTTCTTTTCAATACCCAGTTTGTTGTACAGTACTTTGAGATCGTCCCTGAAATTGTTTTCGTCATAGCCTCTACTAAGAGTAATTTCAAATACCTCACAACCAGCCGTAAATGCTGCCAACTTGGTTAAGGACTGCTTGCCACTACCACCTGTAATACGCAAAGTACGCAAATCTACATTAAACCACCAGGTATCCAACTAAAATTATGCATGAATATAAAAAATGAATAAAGATTGGACTTAAATCTAATATCACTGTACAAATAGGCTGATTTGCAGATTATCAAAAAATATCAACAATTTGGGAAGAGACTGCAGTTGACTACTCACCAACTCCAACTAAGAGAGCATGACCTTGGTCCATTCTGATGACACGGTGAATTCTGGTCAAATGGTCGAGAGCATCCTCAAAGAGAACTAGATTCATGGGTGTATGACTATCATTATATTCTTCGAGAATCTAAAAAGCAATTAAACAAATTTGGTTAAAATATTTCTGCACTGCAGCACACTAAAAGGGGCTTGCCTACCAACCAAAAAAATCTGGCTCAAATCCTGGAATGAATCAGTCCTATGGTATATAATAGATACATATTATGTAATCATCCTCATTCTCCTTCCGCTGTTAAAGGTAAAGGACTTACTAAATACCAGAATGTGGTAAAAAGTTTTTCCCGGTAAACAATTCCCAAAACAGAATATGAAAATCGAAAGAGAGTAGGTACATTTTCTAGGCCAAAGGGCATATGAATCTTGTTTCTATTACCTCCTGGAAGAGAGCCTTGGCAGCATCGTAGTCCTGTATGTCCTCATACAGCCTAGGCTCTGCTATATCAAGAGCGGTTCTGTAGTCACCAAACAGTAATGGTTCCGTCATAGCATGCTCAGCATACTCCCTGAAGTGCTCATCCACAAGGTTCTTGGTGAGAGCCTAGCAAAAAATAATATGTTGTTTGTGTACAATGTTATATTAAACAAATCAGTAGTGATGTTGTTAGTCTATGACGAGATACTTAGGGGTCAATATGAAACAAGTTCTACATCTAGTTTTGGTCCCTGTGATGGTCTAATTTCGCATTTTTCACCTGCAAGTCTGTTATAACTTAATTTTTTTTATTTTAAGAAATTATATAATAAGTTTTCATATGTATGTTTTCTTATGACCATTACAAAATAAATGTTACTGGGAGAGTGAGAGAAAGTTCCAAAGGATACTTCATTTTTTAAAAATTTATTACGTTTATCCAGGTAATTATTCACAAAATAGACTTAGATATGTAATCACTTCATAAGCAAAGCAATTGTAGAAAATATTTTAAACTTTTAGTTGTGATTTTATTTTAATATATTTCCAAAAACTATAATTTGTATCATTAGTAAGAATTACAAATCGAAAACAAATGTTTGGTTTTAATATTTTTTGTTTTGTTTTTATAGTGCACATTTAATTAACGTATCACTACATATGCATTTTAACTATTTAGGATAAAGTATTTGTTCATGTGATAAAAATTATATCAAATCGCACTTACTGCAACATGTGTCTTATCCTGGTCATTGATAAGCCTGTCATAGAATACTCGCAAGCATTCGTTGCGCCATACACGCACAAAAGATGCCGGTGTTGAAAACCGATCGGGTGTTGTCAGCAGCAAGCCCTGGCATACACGGGAGAGGTCACGCAGGTTGAAGATGTAGTGGAACTTGGAGGGCGTTGGTGGCAAATCTACGATGACCTGCTTGTAGAGATCCAGTGTGGCCTGTGTGATCTTTGGCGCTATGGACTGGATGGATTCATCAAATGACTGAAGATGGCCTGCCAAGATAGAGCAGTAGATGTTCTTGAGGGAATCGTCAGATGGGAAAGTGATGTTGAATACGCTAAAGAGCGAGATGAAGCGGGGATCCACTTCGTTACGCCCACCTCCAGCCTGCAAAAAAACATACAGAATGACAGTTTACAATTCACATGTTAGATTTGTAGTCCAAGGGTTCAAAAACATTGCAACATTATGAACATTCACATTTATCAATAAGCAACAAGCTCTTTCCATACCTTTCCCATGGATGCAATGTAGCCAATGTCTCTAATGTATTTCATGATGAGGTCTTTGCCTCTGTCGTACATCCCACCTTTCTCTAGCAGCAGCTTCAATAGGGCAATGGGCTGCTGGGTACCGTACTCATCCACCTAAAAAGCGATAATGATTACAATTAATAATATAAAAAATATAAATATAATAATATAAAATAGCTAATTTATCCTAGTTAGGTAGCTAATAAATGCAGGTTGGGAACTAGAGACTGACGATAGCCAAGGCCTCAGTTTACCTAAATACACGTCACTCAGCTATGTGTAACGGGAGTAATCCAATGTGTAACCTTAAATACATACATCAATCATGACGTTGGTAGTCTATGAGTGAGATATTTATCTGGATAAACCGATTAATTGCCATCGTTCCCAAAACGGAACACCCCTTCGAAACAACAGAACAGTCCAACCCAAGGCACCAAGTACGTACCGTCTTCCTAACAAAAGTCCTCATTCTCTATTCTACGGTGTACACATAAGGAGCTGCCTTTGTGCTAAGGGATTAGCTACGATAAACCATGCTTCTGAATTAACGTTTGGCCTACCTGAGGCATATTCATATCATCCATGAAGACCAGCAAGTGTTTGCCTGGTGGCGGCCCGTAGGTGTCTTTGGTACGTTTCTCAACGTTGGCTTCAAGGTTTCTCTGCAAGTCCATGGAAGTGGTTCTTGAGGAGAAGTTGATGTTCAGAATGAGCTGTGAATGGGAACAGTTACATAAGTCACATGTCTACATCCGATCTATAGATGTTTCATTCATATTTTACAAATGAAATAATGAAATACCGTACCACCTACAATAACACACAAGAATAATAAACATAATAATTACATGTGCATCTTGGTCCATGTTCCTTAAGAAGTCTTGGATGGTAGCAGTCTTAGATGTTCCAGTATCTCCTACAAACACAACTGGATGTTTGATCTTGGTCATCATCTCCAGAAGCCAGGTACTGCGGACTGTATCCACCGTCGGCACCAGGATCTCATTAAATCGCCTGTCTGGGTCGTGGATGTACTTTGGTACCAAACGACTCCATGGAATCCACTAGTGGATCAGAAAATGATTGAAAAACATTTATATATACTTTATAAACTAGTGTATATTATTTTTTAAAATTTAGATTTATTAATTTACATTAATATATTATTTTTTGTTATTAATACAGAATGAAGTAGGTTATGTATTGTGTCTTACAAGTGGCAGTGCCAAAGTCTAAAATCTGGGGGGAAAGTGAAGGGCAAGGTAAAATTTTAGGGGGGGGGGGGAAAATATTTTTTTCAAACCCAGACCAGAGATACAATTATAATCACAACACACACTAATGGGTAATGCTTCTATCCATGTGATTGTTATTTTTATTTAAATGCTCAGTGTATTTATTACGAATGTAAAAAGTTTGTTAAATGCATTGCTTTTAAATGGCCAGTGGTTTTAAAATTACAAACAGACTGATGGGAGTAATTAATTTTGTTGGCAAATCTTACAATGTTCATTTTTCTGGCAAAAACTGAGGGGGAGGGGCCAAGTAGCATTTATTTATCAAAAAAGAAGATATATAAGCATTGGAATAAACAACTTACCACTTTCTTTTCACCATCAAAGTGATACTCAAACAGTGTATCCAATTGGGCTGGTATCTCCCCGGATTTAGCATCCACGCCATCATCGGTTACCGAAGTCATTGAGGCCAGGTATTTGATGAAGCCATCAAATTTCACCCGGCCATCTTCCAGAAGACCAGCACCAAGTGACCATGTCAGGGCCTGGAGGAAGTGGGCCTCAATGACATCAGATTCAAGGTTTTCTTTGTCCAAGACAGCATCAAGCATTCTGCTTAGCTGGGTAACCTAAAGACACAAAAAAAGGACAGTGAGAAACTTCAGCTTCTGAAAAATACTTCAAAATATAGAAGCACAAAAATCCTTTTGGGTATACTTCTCTAGAGATAACAGGAGCTGTGTTGGTATCTCAGAAGTATATTTAAGTAAAATAAAACATAATTTGAGCTTTTATTTAGCAAGCCTTTATTTTTCTCTTCCATTTCATTAGGTGTCCTACAATGCCATGCAACATGTCAATCGAAAGATGCAAATCCTATGCCTTGAACTCCCCTGCTACAACCCTAAATAACAATAAAATTGTTCCTCCTGACTCAGCATTTAAGAGTGCTTTGTTATTATGAAATTGTTTGCTGTTGATGTATCCAGCCCAAGACCCCATAGCATAGGAAGGAATACAGGTTAAAGCTACACTCCATATTTCTTAATTTCAAAATAAATAATTGACTAGTCATTCTATTTTTACTCATATACCATTGTACAATTTTACAGATTGCACATCTATATTGCATATTTATATATATTATTATAATTTCATTTCTACCAGATTATAACAATTAAAGCAATTCCACATACCATATTGAGAGTTGTTAATGGCACAATTGTCTTCAGCTTTTCCCCCTGCTTGCCATCCACAACGCCCTCTACGATCATGTCTAAGGCTGGAGGAACATACTTGTTGAATAACCTCATTAAGTCCTCCTGTTCTTTCTTGTTGGTACGACTGTTCACCCACTTGGTCCAGTAAGGGTTGTAGCCAAGGTTCTTGGGGTCAACGTAAACCATACCACAGCGAGATACTGTGGCTGGAGATGCATACTGTAGATCAGACACCTGGAGACGAAACAAATGGGGAAAAAAATTATTAGTTAAACTTGCCTAAGTCGACTGTGCCTAAGTCGAATAAATTCTAAGTCGATCTTATTTTAAATGTCAAATTGCTGTGTTTTCCATTGATTAACAATCTGTAATATAATTTTATCTAAGTCAACAATATTTCAATGGCATTTTGGATTCGACTTAGGCAAGTTTAACTGTAATCAAATTTGAATGGAGCTGGTACCTATAAATAACAATGTACTGAAGGGGTAAGAGAACAAGGAGTTGGATAGATAACAATACTAATAATTAACATAATAATTAAAAATTACTAATAAAAATAACAAAATAAAAATAATAGTAATAACAATCTACATCAAGAAAAAGAAGAAAGCCAGGAATGCATTAAATAAAAATAAATACAATAATGAAATATTAATAATTGGAAATAGCACAAAATAAAGAACTTAGTTACCTCAAACAATAGAGCACAGTGTTTTTGAAGACGGATTCTCTCTCCATTTGCCAAAGTCAGCAATCTGTTGTCGTCCATCACAGAGTTCATGTTCTCAACCCAGAGGGCATCAACATCTCCGTCAAACAGGATGTACTTGCGTTCATTCTTGTCCGTTGGTTTGTTGATATCTCGGAAGATGTTGGACAGCAGGCCATCGGTCCAGTCACGGGTCACCGGATCTAAGATACCGTAAAGCTCAATGACTGTCATAGCCTTTGGGTTCATGATGTAGATTTTGGTGGCTAGTCCAAGTCTAATGGTGGAAAAAAAATTGTAGACCTTTTATTACATTTGTAGTAGTCAATGTATCATGACAAATATTAATAAATTACCATTAAATACCTGAATAAGGGGATATATGCTTTTGCTTAAACAAACAAACATAATTATCACATCTGTTACAATATAATGTTCATCATCAATACAAGTATAAAATATATGAGAACTTACTTCGTTTGTGACTGTGCTAAGGTGTTGATAACAACTGACTTGCCTCCACCTGTTGGACCCACTATCATAGTGGTATGCCTCGTCAGCATCGTCTCATACATCTGCACAACTTTATCAACCTACAGATAAAAATGATAGGTATTTAATATCAGACAATAATGTTTATTATACAGCTTTATCCACTAAGAATCATAAAAGTAAGTTAAACTATGTTATTCTAATAATATATTATTAGGCTCAAATTTCAAAATACAGTACTTACAATATTTTAACCCAACTTTGGTGTTTAAAGCAGCAAGCAACATAATATTCAAATTTAAAAATGAAATTCTTTGATACGTGTCAACACCTCACCTGATCAGGCAGCAGCACATAGTTGTTTTCCTCTAGCACTTGTTCTACAGCATCATTGAAATTCGGATAGCGCACACGAGGGCAGTCTAACCCTGGGAAAAGATCCGAGATTAACCCAAGGAAGAGCGGTACATCTTCAAACACAAACTTGGGTAAATTCATATCACGAAGGGCTCGCATTAGCACCACATCCTAGAAAGAGTATATTGTTAAATGAAGATGATTAATTGTTTTATATACAAATTGACGAAATTGTTTATACCAAACAGCATGGTAATCTTATTGTCTTTTTAGCAGAAGTAGACATCTTTTTACCTCTGGCAAATCTGGAGAACCTCTCTTCAACTCTCCTGCCATGACGAGCACAGACTTGAGGGCTCGCAGACCGAAATCATAATGGTACTGCTTGGATAACTGTTCCTTTGCTAGCTTGTAGAGGACGGTCATTTTCTTGGCTAGAACCTAGACACAAAAATAGCAATAAAAGAGATAAATGCACATAGAAAATTGTGGGAATCACTGTAGCCTGTAATAATTGATTGAAGCAATAAAGAAACAAACAAGAATCCCTTGGTCCTCCTAATTTAACTCAATAACTCTGCAGTTACTATATTTATATTTATATTCAAACATCATTAAATAAACATAAATCAATCAAATTTGAATGTGTGTAAAGATGAATAAAAGGTGTAGCAGGGTTAGTCTGCTATAAAACGATATAAGAAATGACAACAGCACTTTTAAACTTATATCAAATTTATTGACGCTAGCTTTCGTCCAAACAGGAAACTGTGAAGTCAACTGTTCCCTGATGAAGTCCACTGTGTGGATGAAAGCTAGAATCAATAAATTTTATTCCTAAAAGTGCTGTTGTCATTTCTTATGCTAATGGATGTAAAGTAATTGTATACTGAATGATAACTCCTTCTTACCTTTGCAAGAAGGAATCCCTCAGAAAACAACATGATCTCACAAATTTGATTCAGATCTGGTACGATGACAACAACAGGTCTGAAAAGGGCTTTCACTGACTCCGGAAGCTCTGTCCTTCCAGCATAGCCAGGGTTCATCGTGATGAAGATACCCATACGATTGTCCATGGTGATCTCAGCACCTTCAAACTATAAGATAAAAGAGTTAATTTGTTAAAACTCGGTAAAGTACTCAGCAGCTTATAGAGGGTTAGTGGTGTTGAAAATTCTCTTATTTACTCCAGCTACCTCCACCTAACTTTGTTAGGTTATATACTAGCAATGGTCAAAGCATCTGATAGACAATGGGGGTACCTATTATATTAAAACATGTAGAATATGCATCACAAATGAAGGTACCTTGTATATATGTATGGCCAGCAAAAGAGTATCCAACAAATATAGTTGCGGTACATCATTTACTTACATGGAATTTCTTGAGGTTGTGAATAAGAGCATTTCTAATGGTCTGAATCTGTGACGAGATGACAGACAGGACAGAAACATCAATACGGTTGAACTCATCAAAGCAACCCCAGGCACCGCACTGAGCGAGACCAGAGAAGATTTTTCCTACAGCCTAAGAATCAGAAAAAACAGATTAAATTTTCATAATTAACTGTATGTTAAGCTGGATCTAGTTAAAAAAAAAAGGCAGGGTTTCTGCCATGAAAAAATTAATAATAATAAATAATTAAAACTTCCAATAATCATTGGTTTACCTTATAATCCATGCCCTCCCCACAGTTGGTGACAACACAGAGGAGACCGAGAGCCTTGGCTAAATCCTTGGTTGTCTCAGTCTTACCTGTTCCTGCAGGACCAGCTGGGGCACCACCAAGTTGCATCGACAAGGCCTACAAAATGATTGACATAGAGGTATGGTCAATTAACACACAAAAAACAAAATAAAAATGTCGAAAATAAAGAAAAGCCATGTCTTTTGCATACATGGGATATGTGGAAATAGCAGGTTCATTATAATCTATAAACACACTGAATGGATGATTTCATTGTTTATAATTAACTACCACTGAATAGAAACTGGGCATATAGTTCTCATATAGGTAAGAAATAGACAAAGTAACTCATAAACTAAAAAAAATGTAATATATTTTAGCAGACAGCAGACATGCTTACCTGTGTTAGTGTGAGGTAGATTCTGTCAGTTAATGGTGTGATGACAAGACGCCCATTCAAGCCCATGTATTCGTACCCATAACCGAACGTTCCCGTACACTGTCTGATGTTCAGCTCGTCTGGTTCACGATCCCAGAAAAATCGCAACTGACTCTCCCACTCAAACTCGCGCTCATTCAAAATGCTAGAGTGTGAAAGCAAATCAGATTAAATTTAAAATGATATATTTTTTTCTTCTTCGCAGAGATGAAAAAGCAGCAATATCTACGTAAATCTATTGTTCCTTTTTCGATCTTACAAATATTTTGTATTACTTGAAAGTTGTTATCACTATAGCTTATTACATGTATCGCACTGTGAAAGAGAATGAGGATGTATGGTTGGATGCAGGGTAATTTATGCAACATACTAGAGAACAACTCTTCCATAAATTTATGAGGGGTGTTCTCACAAAAGAGAATTTGTAATAGCTAGTTTATCTCCAGCTACGGCATATACTGAAAAATTAGACTGCTGCAGAAGCAAGATTAGAATGATGATGATGATAATGAAAATATATATCGATGACATAAAAGTAATTTTACCTGTCCCTAACAAACCCATCAATGATATCTCTAGCATGGACATCAATAATCAGCACAGAATTGAACTTGGATCGATCATTTTTAGACAATGGTGAACGCACCTGAAATATATTATAAAAACATAATAAAACAACTATATCATTTTAAAAACACAAGTATTACAGAAAGAATTTCGGAGGTAAGATTATTATTTTAAAGAACTAATGAATATAAGACTGAAGGGAACATTTTCTTTTTACCTGAACGACTAGATCATCAATCTGTTTATGCATCCTCTTGGCGTAATTCTTCATTGCCATTTTATCACCCAGTTTCACTTTGTTGAATACATCCGCCACCTCCCACGTCCACCACACCTGGTTAGCTGCCAGCACTACCATACCTTGGTACATGTACATCCACTCTACTCTGTAATTACATAAGTTATTTATTTATTTTCAATTATTTAAAGAACAGGGGATTGCAAAATTTTCTTGTAGAAGGCAAATTAGAAGGTGTTAGAGGAATGCCATGGAAATCATAGATGAGGGACATTCAGGAATGGACACAACATAAATATCTTAGAATGTGCATGATCTAGTTGCATATGCAAGTTTCCGGTGCTACTTCCTAGTAACAGGTAGAAAATTAGGGAAGGGGGTAATTAAATTTGAAAGATGATAAATAAATTTGAAAGATGATATTCTCTTTTGTCACTCATATCTAAAAAATAAAAACCCTAGGAAGAGAACCATACTATTAAAGACAAGGATAATCTCTAAAAAAAATAAAAAACAAATGATAAATATATGTTATTAATCTACATATATTGACTTCACAAGTACCTTGTTTTACCATCACAGTATTTAAAGATGGCCTCTTTGGTGATGAGTCTGTTTGTCCTTCTCATTTCTTCCAGGACGCCAGTCATCCAGTCTTCTACACGCCCCTCAGCAGGCACGTTCTGCCTGAAGACCATCTGCTCGCCTTCCGCCGAGTTCATTGCTATAGCCAACGTTTCACGGTTGTTGCCTTGTTGAAACTGCAGCGATGCAATGTTGTCATACATCTAGTCAAAAAATGATTGAAATGATTTCAAATAAAAATACTACCACTGACATAAACAGTAGGGGGGTGGGGAGCGCGGTTTTGAGTTCTCGTGCTGCTTCAGTCAAATGTATTTAAACTAAAAGAGAGCTGCTGGTCCAGTTTCATTCTCTGTTTATTTCTATATTATTATCTGATACCTTCTGTACGCTATTTGTCATTCCTCGAAGTAAGACCAAAAAAAACCCCCAAAAAAACAAAAAAAACAGTATAAGATCCTACCTTGATCATGTGTTCCTGTACACAAGATGGATCACTGCTTCCAAGTATAGACAACAGTTCATCGTCAGAGATGAAGAAGAAGCGAGGGAAGGCATTCCTCTTGGAGTCCAGATAGTCGTTCAGGCTCTTCTGACATTTCTCAAGACCAGTACTGATCATTTCCAGATCCTGCAGTCGATTGGTAGCATGGCAGGCATCCTTGATCTTTGGGTTATTGGCAGTCTCTTGCATGATCTGGTAAAAAAAGAATTATAATTTAGAATCTCCCCTTGCATTGGACTTGCTGTAAGATAAATAATATTTAAATAATTCCAAGGAAGGTCAAAAGTTTTCAGAGTTGAAATTTATGCAAGTTAGTAGCCACTTGTTAATGTTGTACCTACCTTTTTGAACATCTTATCAATACTGTCAAACTTCTTGGCTTCCTCTGGTAACTGTGATCTGATATCACCACCAATGAAGATGCTCTCCAGATACATCCACTTCCGCTGAACCACCAACCAGACCTATGCAAAAAAAAAAAGAAAGAAACCCCAGGAAGTTAAATACATAAAAAAATATAAAAAAGTCGTTACTAAATTTATCTTCTGCCTTTTGTTAAATGATTCACCTTAAAAAAAACCCCAATAAATAAAACAAGGTCAATTTCTCTGGCCTTTCATTCTTACCTCAAGAACCTCTCCTATCAATGAGAGACTCTTCTCCCAAGTTTGCACTGTGCTGAGGAATGGTCCAATGAACCTGGAGGCTGACATACTTTGAAGGTTCATGGCATTGTCATCCAAAATCTGCATCACGTCATCTACCGCACCAAGAATCTTGCCTCGCTCATGCGTGCCCTTCATGTATGCGACGACATTGAACTTCATATGATCCCACGTGTCATTCACTTCTTTGATACCCTGAAAATAAATCCATCATGTCAATCAAAGCAGCTTAATTATTCAATTAATAAATCAATTATGATTTTCAAGAAGCAATTAAAAACCCTGCCATTGCACATCATATATGGATACTCAGCACTATACGTTTTTGTGATTGATGCTGCAGGCATTCTGTGATTGAATTATTTATTATTGAGACAAAGATTTGCAAGGTAAAGTATTTATTTTAAAGTGTGAGTATCTGTAGTATCTTACCTTCTCTATGCTTAACTCCTTGGAGGCACTGGTCACAATATCAGCTATCACATCTTTATAGTTGTGAAGCTCCATTGCAAAAAGGTTGTCTAGGGTGAATGTCTCAGGGTTCATGTCAAAGGATTTACCTGTCTTCTGCATCAATTCTTTCCAATGCCTACAGGTGGACAAATATACCATAAAAATTGTAATACAGCTCATATTATTATTTATGTATTTTTCTATTAAAAATATTGACATTTTGAAATAATATTATAAGATAATGCAAAAACAAAAATACCAGATGTAAAAAACAAGACAATCTTCAGGCAAAGCTTATGAAACTGGCATTGCCTTTTATAATGTGATTTTCATGGGGTGTATTTAAACCCAATGATCAGTGGCCTCATCCAGGTGATGAAAAGCAAAGGATGTAAAATTTTCCACAGGCATAGCAGCCACACCTCATTATAATATCAGCAAGCTGGACTATCACTATAAGTATGCAAATTACCTTTCTCTTAAGGCTTCATTTTTTAGGTCAACAAACAATGGAATGGAATCTTTAAACTCCTTCATGCGGCCTTCCACCATACGCGATGTCGGTGTATTTTTGACATCTCTCGAAAGTTTCTTGAGAGATTTGATGAAGCCATCAATTCCATCGACTAGGTGATTGACATTCAGATTGGCCCATAATGTCTGTGACCATTCTTCCCTTGCAGCCTAAGCAATACCAAGGTAAAAGTAAACTTATTATCAAGAGTGATTGGATTTGGTTATTGTTTATTATTAATGATCTTTCCCACCCTGTATGTATTAATTAAAAAAATAAATAAATAAAAAATAAATTTTCACAAAGTACACAGCATAAGCAATGCAGTGAATGCAAGTTACTTTTTGTTCCTTGTAGATGGTGTAAATTTGGTCCAGTCCATTCATCTCTTTCTGGACCTGTATTAGTTCTGGGTAGGACGTGATTGGAAGATCAAACAGCTTCTCAGCATTGGCCAGCTCCTGCCTGTCTTTATCGTAGGCTGCCAGCTCTTTCTTGTACTTCTCAAGCAATTCAAGACCTTTAGGTGATGGAACAACAAATACGTAATAAAATCAAGACCAACAAACAAAACGACCAAATACAGATAAAGCTAAAAATACTATAATATTCAATATTATGATTGTTTATTTTGTGTATTATCAAGAGCGATGCCCTACCTTTGTCAAGATCGTTACCAACAGCTCCAGGTCCTTCCATTTTGAATTTATCCTGGAAGCTTGAAAGTTCTGAGCCAAATCCTCCAATGTGATCAAGTGTTATCTATTAAACAATCAAAAATCCATTTAAAAGGATACGAAATGGCAAACCTATTTTCAAATTAAGATTTGTTCTTTTCATTAAAAATTAATGTATACTAGAGTATGAGCCCTTACTTCTGTAAACTTTTTCTTGACAACTATCAAACTAGCATCCACATGTTTAGACTCCAGAAAGAGGTCGTGCCACATCTGCATGATCCTGCCACACAGCTCTGTCTCTTCTTCAGTCACTGAGATGTCGTACATGCCTAGTGTCCGATACCGCTCTATGATGTCAGTGATGCGGAGCTCCACTTCCAGGGACATGGCTCTAATGTCAGCGATGATTTTCAGGACAAACTTGAGGTCTTCGAGAGTATCTGGTGACTTTTTCAAGTCAGAAGCCAAAGCCTATAAAAGAAGAGAGGAATGATAAATGCTCTTGCATGCAGTAGGAGTTTTTCCCATTGAGCAGAGAAAATGCAGCACATTTGTCATACTGTAGTATGATCTTCACTATCTGTGGCTGTGTTTAGGTCTAACTTAAAGACTCGCCTCTTAAACTAATTATCCTACTTTTATTCTTATTTTATTTATTGTATTATTTATTTATGATTCCAAACTTTGCCACTGCTTCTTTTGATTTGTTTACTTGTTCTGTGCTTGGGTTAGGCAATGATCACTGCTGCTTGTGGGTTGTGAGGTGCCTAAATATGTGGGGTGCAGCGCTTCGTATCTGCAAGAAAAGGCACTTTACAAATGTTCTGATTGGATTGGATTGGAGATGATAATCTAAAACCCTGATCTCACAATACAACTTGGGGTTGAAAACAGCACACTGGGGAAGCTCAAAGGTCAGAGCCTCTGTTTTTATATATTTGAAACATGTTGGGAAACGATTGGTAAGACGGAGGAATAGTTTTTTTTCCCGGTGGCATATGTCCCATGTTTATACACTCACTTGTTCAACAGAGTAATAAAAGAATATAGGAATGGAAATTTATGTGGAAAGTAAAAATAAGAGCTTAAATATTATATACATCATTATTAATCATCCCCAACTACACCATCATTTTCATTATATTACAATATGGTACTTAGTTATCACTTAAACTATTGATTTTGTTTATCATAATTATGCTATTATTAACAATATTATTGATCAAAACATATTTTGTATGAATTAATGCATTAAACTCACCTCAAGTTCTGTCTTTAAGTTAAAGAGCTCCTCTTTAGCAGAATCATTAAGCAGCTTGCCAAGGGACTCTACCCACTTCTTGGCATGCTCTTCAACAGTACTGGCCAGAGGGGCAAGGTTGAGGCGAATGCACTCTTGGTCCTTGATCATCAGTTGGGTGTTTACCTGTAGAAAAGATATACGTCACATTAGGTCCGTTATTTACACATACCTCTACATCAAACACCAAAATTGCCGAGACTGAAATAATATAGTGCGATCTTCTCTGGTTTCACTCTTATTTAAACCTGTCTCTTATACACATCTAGATGTGTATAAGAGACAGGCATAAGCAATGCAGTGAATGCAAGTTACTTTTTGTTCCTTGTAGATGGTGTAAATTTGGTCCAGTTGATATAAAAAAACAAGTGTTATAACTGACAATGATATAAATGATATCAGTTTTAAAGGTAACTACCTCTTTTGCCAAGTTACTGTAGAATTGCAGTTTCTCGTCATACTGTACACATGAGGGCTTCTTCAGGGCAAACTTATCCAGCATTATATTCTTTTCAAGCTTCCAAAGTGGTCTGTATCTCTTCCACCTTCAAACATCAAAACATAATTACACAAGTAAATTGCCATTTTCAAAATCCAAGCATGTAAAATCAATCACTAAGATGGATAGTTCAGTATGTTTTCATTTCTATCAGGCACACAAGAATGAATTATTAAAATATGAGCCAAACATGAAATACAATAGCAGATTGTAAGAGATTAATTCGTTTCTGTATTAAAAAATTATCAAAACATGTTCCAGCCATAAAATGAAATGTTAAGCATGTCTACATTTTAATCAGGCATACAACGATGAAATAAATTAATTTGAGCCACAATAACCAGCAAATATGACAGCAGATTGTGAGCATCCTACTTCAAGTTATAACAAAGTCTCTTGAATACACAATAGGAATTCCCCTCTGGAAGGCTTACAATCTTTTAAACTGATATGAATAGACCTTTCCAGATTGTCGAACTTGACTGACCAATCAGAAGAGAGCCAGGAATATGCACATGTCATACAAACACATGTGGTGCTCCGCAAACACATGTGTTTACACTGTTGTTTTGTGGGAACTTAATTTGTTTAAATGTTAATATCCTACCTGCTGAGGTACTTATTGATGGAGGTGAGTGTCTTCTGCATGTTCACTGAGATGTTCATAACAAGTTCAAGAACATTCGGGTCAGCTCCAATATCCTTACTGAAGCTGAACACAAACGGTTCATCCTCCCCCTCCACAGTCTGCGGCGGAGTCTCGATACAGGTACCGTTCATCCAGCGTATGAAATTCTTTGAACTACAGATACAGAATATCAAATGTTAAATTGTTTACAAGACTTTTAAAATATGTTATTGGTAATAGAAAGTAACTTCAGTGGATGTTGATTGGAGAACTTAATTCAAAATCACATGCAATGGATATATTCTCTGTGAACACCAATAATAACCCAAAAAAGTACTTTTTTCAAGTAACGTTTTTCTGGTGGTGATTGACTACTATTTTCCAAAGTGTACTGCATTCTTTATCATGCACATGGGCCATATGTTAACATGTAAATCTCATCGAAAAATAATGTGTGTGTTTTTTTATACCTCTATTTCAATCCACTTGCTAACACATTAAGAGAGCAGTGGATAGAAATGAACTGGGTACCAAGGTTATCAACGAATTACTAATGGTTTTAAAAAAACACAGTGGCTACCAATTTAGCTGACTTAGCAAAGCTGTTCTATAAAGTGATTGAACGCTCATTTCTTAAAGGCCAAAGGCTCAACACCCTTAGAAGTGATGACGAATCTTGTTATTTATGCACATGAAATGAATTAAAAAAAAACTTTAGATTACTTGACGTGAGGCGCTATAGAAATCCAGAATTATTATAATATTACTATTATTACTTATAAATAGAAATTATTATTTGAGACAGTTTTACAACTTACATGTCTACACACTCCCGTACAGACTGCATGCTGAGCTTGTAGATTTCATTGACGGCTGGTGTGAGGATGATCTCTGGAGCTGAGAGCATTGCCTCAATTTGAAAGATCAAGGTGTCGCTGGATATTGCATCACTGAATTCCCCCAGGTTGCGCATTATGAGCTAGGGGACACAATGTATTAACCCGGTTAGAAGCAAAGTCATTATTAAATGGCAACACAAGAGTTGATATGAATGTGACCACCAGGAGTCTTGTTCTATCCACCAACATCGTGCTACTGGTATTTAATAGTTTTACTTAATTTTTTGTGTAGTTAAGATTAGATCACTAAAATTCCTTAAACATCATTGATACACATTGGCAAATTATAAATGCACAAATTGTTATTGTTGTTACCATTACATTACTATTACCATTATCAGAATCATTAAGAATTTAACAGCATTCATTATATTCACCTCTGTTAGTGTATCATACACCCTCCTCTCCCAATACCGGTAGTATGCCTGCAGCTGAGGAGATCTGCCCGTGTTAGTGTGCACCACAAGGCCCTCCATCTTGGTCAGCAGTGGGCCTATTGCACGGTATTTAACAGCAAGGTTCTCGATGATGTGACTGCGATCTTGTTCAACATGGTCAAAATATTCCTAAAAAACAAGAAAATTTACAGTTAGATAAATTCATTTAATTTATTTAAAATTTTGTGGAAGCAGTTTGGCTCAGAGAGAATGGTTTGGTTTCCCAACCTCGAGGTCGGGGTTTCAATCTTTTGCTGCGCATTTTGCTTGTGTCCTAGAGCAAGGCACTTTATCTACATTGCTTCAGTCTACCCAGCTGTATCATTGGGTACCAGCAAATTGTTGGGAGTGACCTGTGGTGGACCAGCGTCCCACACAGGGGTGTATATAACTCTCATCCACTTCACACTACAGAAACTGGGGATAAGCTCCAGCCCTATGGCAAGGATTTACTTACATAATTGTTTTAACAAGGCTAATTTATCATTGACCAAAATAGTCTGCAAATATTAAAGAACAAGATGTCTTCAAGTGCAATAAACCTTGGGAGCCTCGTGCTTACTTTGCAGCTAGGCAGCAGTTGGCCTGGCTTAGATGGAGGCCCTCTGAACAGGTTTGCCTCTCCAATGACATCCAGCCTTGATTCGATATCCTTTGCATTCTTCTGAATCTGGTTGACTAATGACTCAAACTTTGCGATTGCCTGGTTACACCTGATGATGAAATCGGATATGCCGAGGGAGTTCCAGTTGAGACGCCGGTGTCCTGGTTTGAGGGTGCGCCTCAGGTCTTTCATGTGATCCTCGAGTAGTTGCGTCTCTGCATTATTAAGTGACCCGATGATGGCGTGGTATCGATCAAGCATGTGTTTCAAACCATCATTCCATCTTAGATACTTATCATCCTTAAATGCAAAGATATAAATATAGTTTACATTTATTCTTATCAAAATCACTGAACCCATCAATATATATACTGTCTCTTATACACATCTAGATGTGTATAAGAGACAGGTTCTATAAAGTGATTGAACGCTATGATTATTTGGGATATAATATGGTATAATGTCTTTATGCGCTGAAATCACAACCCAAGTACAAATTTCTTATTAAAGCTTATGAAGTACAGTTTCCATATCGTGAGCACATCATGACACTATTGTCAAGATTGAAACAAAGACTGACCTGCAAGGCAACATTACGAGCCAACTCTGGTATAGAAAATCCAAGCTGTTCAAAATGCTTAGTCTCGGTGATGATTTCAGACAATTCTGGAGCAAAATCGACCACAAACTTTACTTCTAATGCTGAAAAAAAAAAATTCATAAATTGAAATATTTTTATCGTTTTATTAATCAAGTAGGTAAAACATTGCCATTCAGTATAGGCGAGCTAGGGCTAGTCCATTATTTTCTTTTATGCGCGAGAAGTAAGTTTCAAAGGAAACTTAGGCATTTATCAGTTTATCCAGGTAAGTATTCACGAAATAGACTGTGAATTCTTGTCGATAGTACTTAACAAACCTTGGTTATTATCACGGCTGGTATCACCTGATGTTGATGTCAGTCGATGACCTGTCTCCGATGGCTTCGCAAGCAGGTTCTTCTTCAGTAGGCTAGGTAAGATGCTTTCGACATGCTCCCGCCAATGCTCATACTTCTTGTCTTCATACTCTTTCATCTGTCTTGCAACACCAAGGTACTTGCTTCTTGCCTTAGATAAAGAGAAACCATAGGAATTTAATTATTTTCAAAAAATCTAGATAATACTTAGGATTATAAAGAGATGAAAAGTTCTTTACAATTTGCTTTATACTCAAGCAAGCCTGTAAACACTTTTGACGTAGTATATACAGTATATTTCTGAATTTGACAACTTTATATAATATAGCATAATATTTCTGAATACATATATATTTTTATTTATTAACAATTGGATTAACCAAAAGGAAAAATTCAAAAATAAATATTTTTTAGAAAAATGATTGGATGTAATCGTTGCCACTGCTACCATAGTCATCATTACCACCAACACCGTTATCAAGGCGTCTATTATCATCACCACCAGTATCATCACCATCATTATCATAATATACAAAACAATATACACTTAGTATGTACTTACTGCTTTGCCATATTCACTGGACATCATCTCCTCCATTGACTGGAAGCGAATGATGGTGTGCTTGATACGATAGAAGAGGGACCTCTCCCAGGCAATAGCACCAGCAACCGGAGGTTGATTCTTGGAGACAGGTGGGTTGTTATTGTACTGCTTGAATAGGGCATGCACCGTATCAACCTTAAAAACATAGAAAACAAGGTATTAAAAAAGAAAACAGATTAGTGTGAATAATGCAACATAAATATATTCATACACATCACAGCAACACAGCAATTTACATAGTTCAGTCCCGAAGGGTTACAAAATGAAATGTATATTATACCTCCTTGCCATATTGCAACAAGATGTCATTGAATTTCTTCATCATCTGCGAGTTAATGGCCTCCCGTGACCGAATATGCTGAAAGTTAAGCAGCATGTCGAAAGCTCCTTCTGCTGAACGAAGGGTCTTGAATGACTCATTGATGAAGTGCTTGGCTTCATCTTCAATGGCGGCAACCTCTTTATCAAACCAGTCCATCACCTTACGCCATTTGCCTGGCTCCTCCAGACTAAAAGGGTTGAAACCAACCTAAAAGGCAGGAAAGAATTTGTACAAAATTAAATGGATCCAGATCTAATAATATTTTTTTTTACAGATTCTTAAAAGAGAACTAGCAAAATGATTTTTTGTTCTAGAGAGGATTTTTGATATGCCATTAATAATAGAATCAACCTTAAAATCGTTTTTTGGATTTTTTTAAATGAAGTTATAGGCGATTATATACGATTTTACCATGAAGTCACTGGCAAAAAAGTAACAAAAGATTATGTAAGTAGCGTCGCGTAGGGTATCTGCCGCGTACGATCTTTGCGTGTATGCTGTAACCATGGCTGTAAATTGTGATTGTTACAGCATGCACGCAAAGATCGTTCGCGGCGGATACCCTACGCGGTGAATACCCAAACGCGGCGCTATTTACACGATCTTTTGTTACTTTTTCGCCTATAACTTCATAAAATATAGCCAAAAAACAATTTTAAGGTTGATTCTATTATTAATGGCATATCAAAAATCCACTCTAGAACAAAAAATCATTTTGCTAGTTCTCTTTTAAGTCCTCTTCAAGGGCTTTCAAAATTCATGGTAATTTTTTACATGATTCATTGTGATTTCTGAAGGAAAACCAGTTCACTTGACTTACATCTTCAAGAGGTTCCACTAATCCATCAACTCGTTTAAGTACATCCTCAATTCTTTTAGGATCTCCAGTGACTGATTTTAACTCTGGGCCAAAGATGTTGTAGAACTCTTCTAAGACCTACAAAACACAAAGAGTTTATAGTTCTACATTGTGTAAAATTAGTACTGCAACACTGAACTACTGATTGCATGCATTTGAAGTAAAAAATGGTTTTGAAGAAACTTGAAAATCAATTTACATTGGAGAAGGTATTTTAAAACCAAATCATTCTAAAATAGTTTATATTTTTACCAGATACAAATTTACTGCTCTTTTATATGCTTCCTTCCAATTCATTTACGATTTATGTTTCATACCTGAGCAACATTGTATATGTCTTGACAGATGGTAGCCATGTAGTCTGTTCTTTCAAAGAGTCTTTTGCGATCAAACTCCCATCTGGAGTCACGACCAGAAGCTTCAATTTTCTGACGGACTTCAAAGTATGATTGTTTCCAAAGCTCCAAAGTCTTCTTCGCTTCAGATGTCCTAGCCTTTATTTGCAGTGGGGTCTCCCTTTGTCAAAACAAATTGAAGTTTTAAAACATAACTGTGCTGTTACTTTCTTGGAAAAAAACCCAAAGGTACGTGCCCATCCTCTTTTACCACACATGAAAAACCAAGAAATGCATAAATTAATTTTAAAATATTATAGAATAAACTTCACAAAAAGTATTCTCAACATTTTGAACTTTATCAAGGCCAAAATGTCGAGAATCATGGCCTCTGTCTATATTTAGAGTTACGTGATGGTTTATTCTACGTTATTACATTATCTTTCAAGGATATTTTCCAGTGTTTAACACTCTAATATTATACTATTATTAAGTTGCAACTACAGTAACTGCCTTCAGAATATTAATATAATCAGCTTCAATGATAAAATAAATATTTAGACCCACTATTAATAAACATTATTGACATACTTTATTTATAAATTTCATTATTGCAAAAGTCTCTTGATCCGGATAAAATCTACAACAATCTTACTGTACTTACTTAAAAATGGTTCTAATATTGATAACCTTAGCGACTCTCTCTGCCAACTCCCAGGCAATCCTCTCCATTAGTGGTATCATCCTCTCATCCCGGTTGTAATGCCTAGAAATAATCCACACCATCCTTAGCGCATTCATCATTGGTGGGATCGTGTCAAGAACTATCTGGAAGCCTGCTCCATGTGTGATGTTCTTAAAATGTCGCTCCAAGGTGCTCAGAAAACGTACATTATCCTTAGCTTCAACGTAAAATTTATTGAGATCGGATCTGTGTCCTTCAAAACTTTGCAGCACATGGTTATCTCCCTGGATGTCTTTCTTCTGTAAGATCTCAAGCATTTTTTTCACGGGACCGAGTTTCAATTGTTCTGATAAAGCACTGAGGGCAGCGTTCCTCTCGCGCCAGAAATCTATTTCGGCTAGTGGTCCATGTCCTTGCGGTGTTTTCTTTTGTTGGGCCTCAAGAGCTGAAGATATCTGTTTATTCCATTCAACAGCTGTGTTTTGCACCTGTGCAACTAGATCATCATCTTTAACAAGTTCATTGACATCGCCCTCTATCGGCAGATCTGGTATGTCCAATCGGACTTCACCATCTATCTGCTGGATTGTGCGGGTTATATGAGTGGCAAACTTCTGCATGTTGATGAGGAATTCATCACGGAGAAGCGCCCTCTGGTGAGATTCCAGAATGTTTACCTGCTTCGGTGAGTCACCTGATTCAGACACAATATCTTCATTTGACGTGGAGGAGAGCGCCGCCTGTTGCTCTCCGTTCGTTGGTGCTTCATTATTCTTGTGCGAATTGAATGACAATAGTGGAATAAAAACCTAAAACAAATATAAAATTAGGCATTATTACAAATTATCCTACAGTATTCTTATCTGGAATGAGTCATCTATAAAAGGTTAAACACAATATTTTTCAAAATAAGAATTCTTAATACCTGGCTAATAATTTGTTCAATCATCACCAGCGAGTGTCCGTTAAGGACACCAATTTCAAAAAACTTGGGCAGCATTTCACTGGCTTCATCGATTGTATTTGGAAGCTCCACCATCCCTGGAGTATTACGCAGAAAATAGACGCATTCCTGTTCAACCACTGCTTCGGGTACGTGACCACAAGATATATGCAGTACAGTGGTATAGACCTTCTTGATAACAATCCTCTAGAATTTCAAAAAAAGTATTTTTTAATGCCTTAAATGAATATTTTTCCTTATGTGAATGTATGCGCATGATACTCGTGTTAATGTGAATACTTGTGGGTACTGTTGCTGTCATATTCCAGTCAGTGCAATGCAATGGGCTGCAGAACAGGGAATATTTACTGTAAATTATCAAATAAAGTTTCTCTTGAATAAGCACCAGACCACATGCGAGTTTTAAAATAATCTAACTGTAAGCAGCATAAAAGAAAATAAAATTTCATCCAATTTTTGTATAAATAATACAATGTGGCAACATCAACAGTTCAAAAGTTGGACTGATAAATACTTTGGTACATTTAAAATTCTATGGAAAAATGTTTTTTTTTCTCTAGATATGGACTATTGGTAAGAATTACAATTTTTTTTTTAATTTCAGATTTTTCATGGTAACAGGGGTGATAATCTTGAGCCAAAAACAAAATTTTATTTTTATTTGAAATAAACATTATCGGCAGGCGGTGAATATGTGAACACAATAATAAGTCTCCTCTTATGGACATCAATCCTTTTCATGTCTAAAACAAAAAAACAATTTTGTAGGGTGGCGATATGCAGTGTACTATATGTCACACACACAGACACTAACCGTTTGAGGAACTTTTTCAATCGATTCAGCAGGTACACCGTCTGCATTTTCCTCTTCACCAGGCTCAACTGGAGTTTGATCGATGTTGGTAGCTGGCCTAGAATCTTCAGGATTCTCCTCCACCTTTGATTCTTCCGATTTGGCTTCTTCACCTTTACCTGCAGCCCCAAGTTTGTCTTTCTTTGATTTCTTTTTCTTCTTTTCTAAAAGCCAAGTTTTTTTTTTATGTTTGTAATTTTTGGTTCTTATCTTATTTTGGATTAACTATTTACTTTTATTTTTATCCAAAAAAAATATGATTTTGTTTTTGACATATCATTTTTATCTTTTTTAATAAATTTATTCTATAAATTGCTATTGATTACAATGATGTGTTATGTTGGTAAAATCATTCTGTATATATATCAATGTATAAATCTTCAAGTTTTTGTATTCACTGGTCAAATATTAAACAAGTTTAGTTTAATTATAATAATATATTTTAATTGTTTATTGACAGTTAAAACACATAGAGCCCTGTTATTCAACTGACCTTGAATTTTGTTAGAAAGAATGTCCCATAAGGGATCATTGTGATGTGACCATACCTCCTAGGTATGAATGTTAATTGTTTTTGAAAAACTTTGAACTATAATAAAACTTCGACATACTTTTTCCCTTATCATCGACTGGTGTATCAGATGTTTCTGGAAGTGGAGTACCAGAGCTCTCTAGAGCTGGAGTACTTGCAACTGTTTCTGCATCATCTCCCTCTGTAGCATTTCCATCATTGATATCAATTTCTGAGGGTTCTGTAAGAAAAAAACCCATTGAAAATATCTTGTAGTTGCATTTTCATAAATTTTAAGATACGACAAATTAACAGGTTCAGTATAGTAGTAATATACAACATATGAGTTTTAAGAACATGAGTTTCAAAAATCACTATAGAGAATTGTATGATTATGCTTTAAGCATTGCTGTAAGATGGTCAGCACCATTCTACTATAATAGCTGGATTGCTAATCGGCCAATCACTGTACAAAAAAAAAGTGAAGCCACCAGTGTTATATTGGGCCGGGGGCCCATGTGACGTCCAAATTTAGGTAAAGGGCTTTTCAAATTATCTAACCCCTCTGCACCTGTTTATGCAGTTTACAAAAGAAGCGGGGGTGATCTTGCGTTGTTGGTGTCTGTCACGCCAGTACAAATGTTTTGCGCTATGATGACGTATCTGTGACGTTTTGGCTCCTCAACACAGCATTGATGGCTTCACTAAAACCAGCCAATGAGCAATCCAGCTACATTTATCATAGGAGGGACCAGTGGTCAGCGCCGATGAATACACACCATGCACAGCAAAAAAAAAATGTGTTAATAAAGTTCATTTAAATATAAAAAGCAGATCTCCTTGAATGGGCTTCTTTACATGACAAATTTAAATTTTCTAAATTTTAGCTTGAAAGGTTTCTGAAATATTTGAAGGAAGTAAATTAACATTATTAGGCCTACAAAATACAACAGATATTAATTATTATTATTATTATTATAGAGTATCACTCAGTAATTATCAATTAAATATCTATTGAAACATAATATTATAGCCATGATGAATGTTAATTACAAATTTGTATATTAAATAATCAATATAAAGCATTAACGTACCAATTTCTTCTTCCACCTCTACTTCTTCTTCTCTTATACTTTTGTAAAATATAGCAGCAGCTCTACCCTCCTCTGGAGTCTCGTTGAGAAACTTTGCAAGCTGAAGTTCGAACTCGCCATCTTCACGGTTGATGAGCTCCTCAAACACTTCGTTGTCATCAATATTTAAGGCATGATATACCCTATCACGCATCCACTCAAACCTAACATCATCCATTATTGCAACTGGAGAACGCTTAGCTATTTAAAACTTATTCTAGGCCTACCCCCTATGTATTCGACATCTTGCCTTCACCTCCGCACACAAACCAACGAGACTTTGTGTCTTATCACTATTATTTATTAATGCGCACAACAAATAAAAACATTTTTATTTTTATATGTTTTGTTAATTTATGCAACGTGTTATTGATCAAAAATAGCCACAATATTATTAAATTATGATATGACTTAGTATAATTTCGTTTTAATTCTTTGACAGGTATGATATAAATCTAAATGCAATGTTGCGCACTAATTTTAACAATCATATTTATGTAAACCGGCTTACAGGAAACTTGAACGTTTACCATAGTCAAGTCGGTTGCTAAGGGTCTAAGTGTTAAATTTATAAGTGAAATCAAAGATGTAGTATAACAGATCAATCGTTGAGTATTAAAGTAGAATACCCAATATATTTTAACTCTAGTTTGTAGCAATTACATACAAATAAGGACGCTTTTTATCATCGGTCCCCACTGACAATTAGTCATGGTTCATTAAATTTGGGGTCATAGCATAAAGGTCAAGTCATTACATCAAAACAAAGTTCATTGCAAAAATCATCTGGATAGTAAGTCGACGGTCCGGGAAAAGTGATGATGGAAAAGTGTTGAGGGAAAAGATAACATTTAATGAAAATGGCCAACGTTATTGTCTGGGAATGGCTCTCAGAAAATGATATGTGGAAGGCGTATGATCCTTTCGTTTGTAGTGCAATAGAGAAATCATTTCGTAATGAAGAAGTGATAAAATTAGGTGAAATCGAGTCTTCGCTATCGGCTTACGAAGTCGACCCGTCGATTCCACATCAAAAACGAATCGATACAGGTAGGTATGTAGGATAAAAACAACAAACTACCTAGCCTAGGCTAGTCCTATATGGCTATAGTAACAGGTGATATACTTATGAAATATTATTTAAATATATATTATTCATTAATATATTTGATGGACAGTTACTTAGCGTACTGCTGTTTTCAATAAACAGTTGATGCTACATTTGAATAGGAAATTCATGCTAATTCCTTTGTTTTGTTATCATTTCAAGGTCGCACATGTTAAAGGTCTCACTTTTCTTTCTTTGTTTATCCTTTCCCCAACCTGTTGTATTGTAGGCCAAGGAAGGGCTGAAATTTAATAATTAATAATGAAACATTTTTTTTTGGAGTGCACGAATCATTCCATTATACATATTTCTGTGCCACACAGTCATTGAAATTCTAAAATTTGGCTTATCTATACTTAGTTTTATCATAAATTAAATCCAAACATGATGCATTGGGCCATTGCATGTTTCTCTTTTTTGATATTGTTTTATACATTTTGTTGACTTTGATTTTCCCTTTGTCGTCGATGTTGCTAGTCCTTCTTTTCCTAGAAACTACAGTAGTTCTGCATCACTAGTGTTTAACAATAAAGAAATATTGTGCTTGCTCTTGCCTAAACTAAATAAAGGTGCTTGTATGTTTTCTCAGTATTTGTTCACTTATAACAACAGTGGGATATGATGAAATAAACAATGTTTAGTTTAAAATCAAACATTATATTACTTGAAGTGCAGTACAGTACTATTATATTTTGCTCCCAGACTTGAAAAGATAAATTCAAGTTTAGAAAATGAAATCATATAATGTAGTTAATTGAGTTCTTAATTTTTATTTGCCCACAAAAAAAAAATAATAAAAAAATACAATATACTGGTAAACTGAATGAGCAGGCAGGGACACAAAAATGAACATAACTATGTCTATGATCTTAATTCACTCATCCAGTTTAAAATTAACAATACAACATTATAAATAATATAGACCTATTATGATCTAATAAAATTGGAAACTAAGCAATTATCAATTAAGAAAAAAAATTGAGTGCCAAGACGCGATTCAAACTCTCAACTTTTGGTTCAATAGAACACATCGTTAACCGACCGATTAATTAATCAATTGTAGATCTCGTAGAAAGAGAGAATTTTTCAAATAGTTAGATTAAATAATTTGTACAAATTAAAATGTCTTTAAAAAAAACTTAACGATTGAAAACAAGATATGTTTGAACTTATGGCCTTTGGTTCCTTAGATAGCACAGTTAAACTGTCCGCGCCATCCATATGACATGTATAAAAGTGGTAATGGCAGTAATTACAGTCCATGCTGAAGCCACCCAGGGTGTTCCGAGAGCTCTTTATCTGAGCTAAAATATATATCAAATGAAAAAAAAATTGAAGTTAAATACCAACACTATTCGAAGTCACGCCCTATGGTTCCTGAGAATCATCGATGAAACCTTCGCATGGACAGCGGTTAAACCGACCGAGCCATCCATACGTTGTATATAAAAGTGATAATGGCAGTAATGTACAGTTACTGGTACTGTTACATACCCGTCTTCCTCAGAAGACACATGGCCGTCATTGACGGGAACCGTTGACAGAATCACTGCTGCTGGCATTCACTTGAGCTCAATGATATCCCATTATGCTTCACAAATACATTCTGTTATATCTTTATATTATTTTATGTTTTTATTTATTTATTTATTTTTATTTATTTTTTTATTTTATTTTTATTTTTATTTTGTAATGTACAGTCAGCCGTGAAAAAAGCACACAATCAGCAGGGTAACTCCTTGAACTCCTCATTGGATATAAACATAAATAGATAACAGTACAGTGTTTGTAAATGTAACTTGACATATTTCTGTTTCTTACATACTGTAATTTGTAGCTAAAAAAGTTTATTTTCTCTGGTCATGAAGAAATCCCTTCCAGGAGATCTGGTTAAATTAGCTTCCTTAACATAGAGTATTTGATTTTATTTTGCTGTACATGATGATTACACATCGACACTGACTTCCGTGAGACAATTGATATTAATGTAGTATAAACATGCAAACACCTGTACTATGAATTTGCGGGAAGTGGGTTATTTTCTGGCAGATTCATGCTTTTTGCTTGCAGGAGTGCAGCAGGTTGCCCGATTTTCAGGCATCTCCCGAGACATTTGGGAGGCTAAGGACCCCTCGATAACTGATTACTATACTGATACATTCTTTAAAATACTTGAACAGAAAATTATTTTCAAACTTTTTTTAGGAACTGTGAGAACAGTGAGGCGAAAAGTATTTAAATCAGGATCTGCTCCTTCCAAGGATATCAGCTGGCAATGGTACGAAGATAACAAGCAAATATGGCAGCCATATGATCTTCTAGCCATGTGTATAATTGAGGACGAATACTGCAAGAAAAATTACAGAATTGACCTATCAAAAACTGAGTGTGCTTTACCTTATATTGTGGATACTGTGAATATGGTACAAATGCGGATTGATTCAGGGTACCGCAGAAAACTGAGGCGGACCCTGCTTGCATCACCGTACCCCAGGGAGAATGAACAGTTTCAGAAAGAAGACAGCTCTTTAGGTATCTCAACATCCGCAGCGTCAGTTGAATATGACAATAAAGTGGATGATAGTACCGATGATGCTAATGTAGGAGATACGACAAGAGATCTAGATTCAGAGAGTATTGCCTCTAGAGGGCAGGCTTCAAATGATCAGAGTATGAGTGGATTACAGCACCAACAAAACAGAAAGTCAACTTGGAAGTCGAAGCAAACGGTTGCAGCTGTTCACAAAGTGCAGACGACGCTAGCCTGGAGTTCGACTGATGAACCTACTAGTGCAGTATCAAGAGAGACATTGGAAAGCGAAGGAGAAGCAAGTGTTAAGAAGGTTCCTCGATCGCTGAGTGAACCAGGTGCAGTTGGCAATTCTCCATATCATAAGACACATGACCACGGGAGTGTTGCTCACTCGCATGGACCAACAACCTCGGGAACACGACCAAAAGTGCGGGCATCTGGGAACAGTGTTGGTAGTAAACGTGGAATGAGCAGGTAAAACTAAAACTTTGACAATTACAGTAGTATAGATTAGTATGTACTGTGTGATTGATGTTGATTTTCTTTTTGTTATACTTGTACATGGTGTCTTTACTTACGACAGTATATTATAGTTAAAATGTAATGTGTTCATACAAGGAAATCAAATTTTGAATCTAACCATAGTGAACTATTCATCCATATTGGAAGGAAATACCACTTTCTGTTGGATGCAAATTACATGATTATGTATAACATCATAAAAAAAAAACCAAACATACGTGACGGAATAGATTTTGATTACTTTTCATATAATAGTGAAGTTGACCACCCTGTTAAAATTAATATACTGTACTGATTGAATAAAATGTCTACCTTTTTATTATTATATACAGTACAGACCTACTGTATTACCCACAGTAATAAATTATTACAATCCAGTAACTGTAATACCGTATGGTTTTTGCCAAGTTATCTGATGAAATGACGTTTTATTTAATGATTACATTGGATGTCTATATTACAATAACAATTTCTTGAAGGTTTGCTTGGCGAATTAACGATTAATATAAATAATGAAGCTTGTGCATAATTTTTGACAGGAAGCTATAAAATCCTGCTGTATGTATAGAGTTTTACTTCCTGCTAAATTTGTTATGTCTTCCTGTTATTAATGTGTTGCTTTGTTTTTATCAAAGTAAAATTAGATTATTATGACAAAGAAGTTTTATCTGTTGATAAACTGGGTGTTCTTTCTATTGAATGCCCAATTTTGATAGGCTAAATTTCAGTTAACACAAAGGTAAACAAATTTAAAGTTCTGTCTACAGTGTCTCATTATTTGATTTGGATCTTCATCCCAGTGTTCAACAACAAGCTCCAATACATGATTCTCTGTTTTATTCTAACAGTCTTACAGGTAAACTTCAACTGTATTTGATGTATTGTCCCATGAAAAATACCGCAACAAAATATCAAAAATCATTTTTGAAATTAACTTGCTTATTTTGAAGTAACATAAACGTTCTCAACTTAAACATAGAAATAGTGTATTAAAAAAATTCTTCACCTATAATTTTACAGTAAAAAATAATAAAAACACAAACTAGTCACTACTGTAGAAGCGTTATTATATTTTTTATCCTTAACCAGTATAAACATCAGGGTACACATTTTTGTTAATTCAATAATTTTTATTTATATAATTTTTAATAATATTAATTTGTATGTTACTGAAAAATGAGCAAATTATTTTCAAAATTATTTTTTTTTAATGGTTTTTTTCATTTTCATGTGAAAATACATCTTTTAATCACAAATTGTATGTTAGTTTTTGTTTGTTTACTCATCTCATTGTGTGTTTGATTTCTCTTTACTCATCTGTAGGTCGCAATCAATGCCTGTCACCATCACTGCTAGAGCAGCACACGCTGCTGGCCCACATCTTAGTCCTGTCATGACATGTATGTACCATAGGTCTCATTTAACAGCCATTCTGTATGGTCAATCTCAAAATGCATTTCATCATTTAGCCTATCATGCTTCTTAACAGATAAGATAATGATTGATTTCATGTTCAAATGTGTGAGAATTTCAGCTAATCAAAATTCCATCAAAATAAATGTATTGTCTACTTGTATACTGTAGGCATAGGCCAGTTTACATTATTTTACTAAAGCATTTACAACAAACATTTTAAAAAGGAAATGTTAAAAATTGAACAGTAGACATGTTCCTCGTCAGTTTAGCAAATTTTTTCTGATGTATAGCTAGAGTTTCGGGGGACCACAGAAGAATATATGTCCTCCGTTGGATCAACTTTATCCGGACTTGTTTTCTACTTTCTTCTTAAATCAATTCAACGAAATGTAAAATATACTGTATCTTGGTGTAAAGTAGGTGTATATACAGTGTTTACAATGTACATACGGTAGAGTGTACTGTATATTGATAATTCAAGGAAATAGCACATATAGAATTTCCTATTAAATAATATTATTGATCAGATTTGATAATGAAATGTGTACTACTGTATACATAAGGGTAAATGAATGGTGCTGCTTTGATATAAAAAATTTAATATAGAATGATATGAAGCAAGATTAATGTATTTAATGGTACTATTTGTAGCCATTACCAGCATGCTTATGTCGCCCATCATCCCATCAGTGCGGATAAATGCTACGCCTGTTCCTGTCTTCAACCCCCCACATACATCAAGAGGTTGTCTACGACCTGTGCATGGTATTAAGCCTAATAAGAAACGCAGAAGACACTCTTTCCTAAAAGGTAATGTCAAGAAAGAAATTTATTGTCTTAAGGCCAAATAATAAAAAATACATGTTTCTCGTCCGGATTTTCTGAAAAAAGGAAGGAGGAGGCACTTGATATTTATTATTTTCTTTTATTTTGTTATTATGTTTTTTTGTTATTTTTCCCCCAAGATCAGATTGCCATGTTCCACCAACAATATATGTATACAGTACGCTTGGATGACCTATTTAGGTGTAATGTATAATATATATAGACCATTAAACATTTACTAGTGTATCAACAAACTTGCAACACAATAATAAAAATCGAGTTATGCCTACAACCTCGCTCGCTTCGGCGATGTCGTACGATCATTTTCGTCACCAGCCTGTGAGATTGGAAGATCACGCAGGCGGTGCATTGTAACGAATGTGGGCCTAGGCCATCGACTAGTCATCGTTTTTCAGGCATTAAAATTCGCAATTATCATATGGGAATGTTGGAGAACAATATGTATAGGCCATGAAGACTTTAGTGCACAATGTATTTACCAAAAATACGGTATTTACGGGAGTTTTGGGGATTAATTTTTTTTAATCTCTTTTTCTAAAATTAAAAAATAATAAATAACAAAAAATAGGAGGCGGCCCCAAAAACGAAAGCGGGCGGGGACGAGAAAAATGTATTTTTTTTTTTATTTGGCCTAAAAGTAAGTGGTCCCATGTTTCCCACAACTCGCAAGAGTCTCCCGGAAACACGGGATGGTCCCCCCACACTCCCGCAACCAGACACAAATATTCCAAACAATAACCCATGACTTCTTCCAACAACTTGGGACCCCAGAAAAGGTCTATTCCTTTTGAAATTCAATTATCTATCATCTGGTATTTTTGAAATTTAAGTAAACTACAAGGAAGTGTTATACAGTAGGAGTGGAATTAGTGGTTAAGATGCTTTCCTTCCAATTTTATATAATAATAATCATACTTTTTTCCTAATTTTTCTAGTAAGCAGTCCTGAGGACGTTGTAAAGCAGTACGTAACAAAATTTAAAGAAATTCCAGATGAGGTAACGCATTTTTTATTCCAATTTTTATTAATATTTATTAATAATAATGCTAAAGATTTATTTAGTGCCAATTCTGAGTAAGTGATTAAAGGTGCTGAGTTTTATTATTTCTGGTCACTGGATAACGTACGACAGCAAACTAGCACAAAGTGCAACCTTCTCTACTCCCTGAAGAGTCACCTAGTCATGCATACTCAGCGCACGAAAAACAGGTAGAAAAAATGCTACAATATCCTACCAGGTACCAATTTTTACTGGGTAGAGAGTTACAAACGTAGATGAAATGTGAGGTCTCACTACAAAATGAGTCATCGTTAGAAAATCAAAAAAATGAGTTTATATTACATTTTGGTAGATCACATTAAGCTTTAATTTGGTCTTTGAATGGCTTCCCTAGGATAAATAGATCCAGAGGTGTGAACATTTAAAGTTCAGGTGTATGAGAACCAGGTTTTGAGAAAATCGGCCTCAAAGATAAACTAACCTATACAAATAATAGGACTAGAATTACAGAATATATGAAGAGAACACTGTTTTAGTAAGAAAATTCACTTAAAAAGTACACAATCTATCAAGTTATTCAAAAACATTAAAATCAAAATTTTGTAAAAATGTTTTCCTTTGACCTATTTTGGTGAATATCTCAATATGATTTCACCAACGATGCGTCTCATTTCGTGTTGAGACCTCACAAATGCTTTGCCCAATGACACAATCGATCGAAACCCTGACCTCAAGATTGGGAGTCCAAGCCACAACCGATGCGCCAACAGTAGTTACTTCCAATCTACCAATTAAATTGCCAACCCTAAACTACATTGCCAGCTGCCACAAATTTTTAAATATCCTGGACTAAGAAATCTGAGCATATACACATACAGTACAAATCAACTATTTATTTATGCCACTGGTGATTGATGATGTATGTCAGTATATTAAAATCATATAAGAAAAGTGAATATCTGGAGACTATAACATCTAAATAAATGTGAATGAAACGTATTCATTTAGTGACCATCATCATTTTCCGGTACTGTGCGTAATTTCATTTATAGAGTATACTCACACAATAGTTTAATGGTACGCATCACTGTTCGCAGATGTGTTACTATTTCTTTCTCCCTTATCATTTTTAAATGAATGGCTTCGCCTAAGTTTTTTATTTAATATTAATTTTATACTTTAATATGACTTTAATTTTAAATCGCCCTTTAAAGATTGTAATATAGACAGCTTGGTGCTTATTTGTTTAATTATGATTTTATTATTTACTATTAATATTATTTTTATGACATCAATTATTATCAACTATTAATATTAGTTTATTACATTAACTATTATAATTATTATCAACTCAAAAAGTTATATTTCTAATTTCTGCGTTCAGAATTGTCCTATTTGTGTTGGTCCACTGAAAGAAAATTCTGACTTTCAAGAGGAAAATGAAGATGAGGTGCTGAAACTGAACAAGTGTAATCATATATTTCACCAAAGCTGTCTACACGCCATGTACCTAGCTGGACCTAAGGTATTCACATTTTGATTATATTAAATGTTGTGCTATTTGTATATTTCATAAAAACCACTGCCCTCTTGATCTTTTTTGATTATGTTGTCAGTAAGGTGAGACTTATTTTATACCTTGCTTAGCAAATGTTTTTTTTTTTTCAAAAGTAGGGCAGAAAAAAAACTAAAATAAAATTTTGTTTGCTTATTTAGCAAATGGTGGTTTTGCCAAAAAGGATGAAGGCGGTAACAATAAAATTGTATTGGTGAATGTATATATTGTAGTAATGGTGTTAATAAACTGTCTCTT
>NW_022698322.1:359353-394015 GCF_011630105.1 Anneissia japonica
AAGATTTCAAGGCAGTGTCGGGTGTAATAAAAATAAATAAATATTTTTTTTCTAAAATTTCCATTTTTTGTGGCGGCAGTTGTAGTGACTGGCCAAAAATAAAATTTTAATTTTTATTCAAAAGCATCATTATTGGTGGGCGGAAGGTTTGCTAAACAAGGTATAATAAACTCTTGCCTTAAAGGTTTACTGTTAGATAATTAAGGTGCTAAACTGAAACTAATAGATGTTTATAGAGTAGTATAGTTATTATTACATAATATAAATTATGTTGTAATACCACCAATCTTGAAATAGACTTATTCCACAAGTTCTTATAAACCCTCTTTTTTTTTCAAATACTATAAAATGAAGATTGATAAATGTGAAACAAGATTTTTTTTTTGCTGATTTTTTAGGATGGGAGTATACAATGCCCTACGTGTAAGACCATATATGGCGTGAAACATGGAAATCAGCCGCCTGGTCGTATGGACTATCATGTTATACCTCACTCGCTTCAGGGCTTTCCAGACTGTGGCACCATTAGGATTATATACGACATTCCACCTGGAACTCAGGTACTTCATTAATTTAATTCTTAATTGAGGCTTGTCATACCAATACTGTACCTGCATCGGTGACCAAATCAAGAAAATTTGACATTTTAATAGGTCATTTACTGGAATCAATTTACTCTTTTCAGCGAGCAAAATGGCCGAGCGCTTAAGGCAGGGGCACCGTGATCATAGCCAACAATATCGGCACGGGTTCGCGGCCGGCTTGCTCCTATAGTTCTGGTGGTGGAACAAGTCTTCTTGGATAAGGATTATAAACTGTAGGCCCAGTGTACACAAATGCTCATGTGCACTTTAAAGAACCCAGTACATTTTTTGAGACGAGTAGGGTGTTACCCCGGTGTACTGGTTCACTTGGCCCCTGTCGTGGACAGATGAAAGTGCGCCAGTTTACTGGTTGCAGAGGACATGAAGTGACCCTCAGGGTGTAGAACATTGTATGCTGGTCATTAACATACAGGGGAGGAGAAAGTTATTGAGAAGTACAACATCTAGTCCCGAGCGCATAGAGACCTTGTTTATTTGCGCTATATAAATCTATCTATTGATATTATTATTGTCAAAGTTATGAGTAAAAGTTGCGGCTTCTCTGTAGTTTTTATGCTAATAACTCAGTTTAACAATTAGTGATAGTACACTGGTTTTGGGATAGCAGGTCTCAGTTATTCAATAATTGTTTTATTCAATCTTTCATTAATTGGTGCTCTATTATTATCAACTTATTTATTCATTCAATATTCTTGTTATATAAATATATTTTATATATTTGTTACAGGGCTCTGAACATCCAGATCCCGGTAAAAGATACTCTGCCAATTTTCCACGTCATTGCTATCTACCAGATAATGACATGGGACGCAAGGTTTGTGATCAGCTGGATGTTATTTATAATCAACTACTCTATGTTTTAAAATAGTTTGCATAATGCACACACAGTTCACCCTCCAATTCGAGACCACCATTGGAACCTGAAAATTTGGCGTGGTCTTGGTCTCCAATTAGAGGGCTAGCTTTGTGTTAAAAGGTTGAAGATTGTTAGTTGGGTCTTTGGGAAAGTGGTCTCGAATTGGAGGGTGCACTGTATAACAATACAGTAGAGAAAAATAATTTGTTAGAAAACCACTTGGTATAAAATCAAATCGAACTGATAGATAATGTCAAATTTTTAAAAAAATCTCCAACAAGTGGTGGTTTCCGCCCCAGTAACCACCCCCCCCCCCCAATTTTTTCAAAAATATTTAAAATGAAGCATACAGAAAAGTATATTCAATTTTAAGCCCAAGTGCCATTTCAGGGCATCTAGATGTGCCATAATCATACATTTTTCTATTTCAGCCCTAACCGTGGTGGGGCTTAGGTGGTCTGGACCGTTCATCCATGAAAGTCCCTCCTTGTTCCCCCTCTATTTCGAATTCCTGGCTCCGCCACTGCCAATAATACTTAAAATTATTTGAGATATATTTAATCAATCGTGGCAGAAAAATGCATACATTGCAGCATCTGTCTGAATTGCATGAATTAAAAGTTAAAATTTTATACAAAAAAAAAAAACAAAAAACAAAACAGCAACTAAAATATAATATATATTCTTCCAATTGTGTTGTAGGTTTTAAAGTTACTTATTGTTGCATGGGACAGAAGACTAATCTTCACTATAGGGACATCAGCTACAACTGGACAAGCAAACACTGTAGTGTGGAATGAGATTCACCACAAGACAGAGTTTGGTTCAAATGTTACTGGTCACGGGTTCCCAGATCCTAACTACTTCACAAATGTTTTATCAGAACTGGCAGCTCAGGGAGTCACAGAAGAGTCTCTGGAAGACCAGTAGAAAAGAATGGACATCAAAATAGAGGACCGGTAGATGGGAATGAACGTCAGAATGGAAGAACTGTAGAATAGAATGAATGTCAGAATGGAACACCAGTAGAAGAGAGTGAACATTAGAATGGAACAATGTCAGTAAAAAGACCAATAAAAGAGGACAGCCATCAAGATGCTGCAAGAGCAGTTCTTTTCATATTCTAAAGGTGTCTTGAATGTATTTATTTATAATATTTAATTTTAGTTCCCTATATTTTTAAGGTTTTTAACTTGTGAAGATGTTAGTAACAATGGTTCCTCCCTGCATGTTTTTTTGTCATTACTTGTAGGCTAAATCAGAACATCTCTGACCAGCATGAGGAGAGGTACAAACAGAATTTTAAATACAGTAATTATAAGGTGCAGCTGCATAAGAAAATTGTAAATTATTTAACTATAGAGATGTTGATAAAAGGGTACATGATTACAGTGAAAGCAGAGGGAAGTTTAGTTCCATTTGAATATAAAAAATTGAAATGGCAGAATATAAGTGCTACAAAAAAAAATTATCAAACTAAAATATATAGTGTGTCCAGATTATGAAATTTTATGTGATGTGCCCATATATGGGCATGATGATGTCATATTACATCCAAATATGGGCATATCACATAAAATTTGATAGTGTGGACAGGAATTAGACCTTCTACAGTTGAAGAATATTTTAAACATTTTAAAAGCAAAATATTGTATGATAAAAAGTGTGGTATTTTTTAAGTTTCTAATTTCATGTCTAGATTTTGTATTTTTATTGCTAAAACCATTTACAAAGACATTTTTTAAGAATAACATTGATGTATGAACCACTTTTGCCATATTTTACCAATTTACAACTTAACCATTTGAAAATTTTATCTATATGCGAATACTAAAAGAATAGATAGACATTCTTATTCTATAACTATAATATACTGTAATTGTCAAAAATCCCAATAAATTATGAAAATTTATAGAGTACCAAAGTTTTTTAATCAGTTGCAAATTGTTACATTGTTAGTTTACTAATGTAGACCTTACTAAGTTAAATAGTAAAGGAATTTTATGACATGAGTGCTTTTAAAAGATTGCATTTTCATTTTGTTTGAAAAACTGACATATTGTAATTTCCCCAGCTAGCTTCTCCCATACAATGGAGAATTTGCATGTCTATCAAATCCAGTGATTGGGGAACTGAAGCCCTGAATTGTGTGGTAGATATTTGGTATCCTGTAGTGTATATTGAGGATTAAGACTACTGTAAGACTATTTGTAGCCTGCCAATCAAGTAAAAAAACCACACCCCTTAAATACTGTATATGTTAAACATACTTTTCAATTAGATTTAGTGATTAATATTTGGCAGAATTGTTGTTCTTCAGTATCTTCTCTCAGTGTTAAATCCTGCTGGTCGTTGAGATGGCCATTATCAGGCCTTTTAGTTGCTGGTGCTATATTGTACTTTATAAAAAATGTTTCTGCTCAAATGTAAATATTTTTGACCTACTCTAGCAAAAACAGGCTCTTGTCTCAAAAAAATGAACATTACACTATTAGATCTTGCTATTAATTGATGTAAAAATTGCGCCTGGTTTTGCAAGAGTTGGTCACATTAAGTACAGTATTAATGACGGGTAGTGATGTGGTTTGGTGGTTAGGATACTTGACAATAGCTCCTGGTTTCAAACAAGGATTTTTGTTTTCATAGATAAAAGAACAATTCCATTCCATATTTTTTTTTTTTTTTATGAGAATGAAAAATGCATTTTAAACATATACCATATTTTTATTACATTTTAAACAAAAAGGGTGGAGGGGATGGAGAAGGGTGGGTTGGTAAAATTTTAAATATGTTTACATTTCTCTATACAGTATAACACCTTTGTATCAATCAGTCTCAAGTGAAATGTAAATATACTTGTGTTTGGCTTTTAAATTTCAGGTAGATGCAGGGTATTTAAAGGTTTTTGAAAATTTAAAGAAATTTAGTTTGAGTGTTTTCCAGGACCTTCAAAGCCATAGAAACCCCGGGGGGGGGTTCACTCTTAATTATTTCTATACAGGTAGAAAGAAGAACGGGTATGGAAGAGTTTCAGCATGTATAGGGTATATTTGCTAGGACTTGGTAGCACAAATGTGGGAAATACCAGGTAAAATTGGTAGTTAAAGTCCCTGCTTCGTCCCGTATCATCAAAGCAGTATAATTTTTCACACGATTTTAGCGAACAGTAAAGATTGCGAACAGACATAACTGCAGTCTTATTCGCCATCGGAAACCAGAACAAGTTTAATTTGTTAGGTTACATGGCCGTAATAGTAGTTCAACTGATACTGGATTTTGGTAAATGGTAGTTCAAGTCCCTAATAATTTTCAGTAGAATAGGTAGCGCAAGTGTCTCATGTCTTGGAGTGGCTGCTGCACACCCCCTAAGGTTGGTATACAAGTGAAACAACCCCCCCCCCCCCCACACAGGCATAGAAAATGACTGGCTATGGAAAATTTATGTACGGTAATTTGACTTTCACTTCTGTTTCATTTGTTTTGTTGATTTTGTATTATCATTTTCTGTGAAATAAGGTCTTGAAATGTTATAGAAGTGTATGTGAGCCAATGTGTACCTATCCCGAGATGAATGCTTAGAGATATATTATAAGCCATGGTGTATACTTAATTCATACTTGCCATTCCACTAGTTTTATCATTGATGATAAATGGACATATTAAGAAAAACATCTCTACCTGAAATACCTGAGGCTAATAACAGCCTCCCACACATATTGTTTTAATTTAAATATCAATTCTGTCAACTTTTTTTTTTAACATTTGAGATGGAATATTTTAGTACACTACAATTATTCATCAGATAAGAGTTTTTATTTTTTTCTCATAACTTGCCTTACACTGAAGTTCAGTAATAGAACATCTCATTTAGTGTGGTTTATTGCTTGTTTATGAGCATCACAAGTTAGTGACGAACGTCATGAGGCTTGCATAAATGTCACTGTAGTGTTTTCTTTTCAAAGTGAATGACATTAAAATAAATGCAACATTAACAATATCTGTGGGTTTATGTTTCATTTAATTGACCTGAAATTCACAAACTCAACAAACTGATACACTGGACTTAGTATGATGGGAGCACAAATATTGGAGGTCCTAGTTTTGCAGAGGTGACTCCAGGAATTTTTAAACAAGGGGTATGAATGTGGGGATACCTTTGGTCATGGGCATGGAATTTATGCTGCAAACTTTGGTTTTACGCCACAAAATAGGATCAGCAACCTCAAGTTGCGTTAAATAACAGGTGATCTATGCCGACGCAACAAGGAAAATTACCCCCCACCCCCCTCCCAACACCATTCCACACTGAACATAATAATGTGGGTAGATGGTGCATCCAACACTAAATACAGTACTGTACTGTATATATTAACACTGGTTATTTCTAGCCAGTCAGTAGCTGAAAATAAATCTTGTTCTTTAGACTATAACCTCAACACCTCTGGTTTTAGATAAAATCACATCACTTAATTTTCTTTTCCAAATATTACGTGTAGAAACTAGCAGTTGCTACTGACTTGCATGCACTACAACAATGAAGCAAAGAAAAGTGTGACGTGGGAAATGACACTAAACAACTCTAATTTATTCCTCTGTCCTTTATTCGATTTTATTGTAAAATAAAGTACGTAAACAAACGAAAAAACCCTACAATATCAATACTGAAGCAATTAGTAGCTTCACACGTTTTAACAAATTAAATTAATTAGTGTTGATTTTGTAGGGTTTTGTGTTTACGGGGGCGTAGACACTATGTTAGCATCTGGCAGTTAACCCTGTAAGAGTGAGTAAATCCGGTGGAGGTGCATGGTGGGTAATAAAACCAAAAGGTAAGGGGTGCCCTATTAGAAACTGAATAGAATTTGAAACAAAATTCGAAACTCGAACATGCGTCACAGAGACGCAGCACACGTCTGATACAAACACCTTTTACTGTCTTTAGAAGGACGCCTTCTAGAGCGTGGTAGACTTTTGGGATACAATAATAGGAGGATTGCGTTTCAACTCAAAAAGTGTGCAGAAATATACGATTACAAACTTCTCAAATGAATCCCCATGCAGATAATTCAGTAAACATAATACAGTACAAGGCAAGAGACACACGCTCCAGATGAGAGAGTAGCTGATTTGGTAGCAGACTTCGCTGATGTGCAGTACTATGAAGACGCCGATGATGTACACTATGAGCTATGCTGTATTGCATGTTTGGATAACGTTTTTCTTTAAATTCACTGATCGTTAGTTTATAACTTTACATTTACTTTGTATGTATGACGTTTCACATTTTATATTTCTTTTTACCTTAATCCAATTTTTTTTTTAAATGTCGGAAATTGAGCAACTAAGACAACAGGTGGAGGTGTTAAAGACATTAGAGGGAGTGAAGACTGAAGCATATGGAGCAGTTGGTCAAAGAGAGTAAAGAAAAGGATGAGGTGAAAGGTGATGCAAGTGTCTGTGACCATCAGACAGTTGCACCTGTGTACATGAGGACGGGAATTTGGAAAGGTTCCGCGGAAGGCTGGAGCGCTCAACTGATCCTTTTGGTCAAAGAGAGTAAAGAAAAGGATGAGGTGAAAGGTGATGCAAGTGTCTGTGATCATCAGACAGTTGCACCTGTGTACATGAGGACGGGAATTTGGAAAGGTTCTGCGTAAGGCTGGAGCGCTCAAACTGATCCTTTTGTCCGTGAGTGGACTGGTTACGTAGAATGGCAACTCGCTACCCGTTCATCATTGACTGAAAAGGGGAAGGCAGCTGTCATCATTGAACACCTTTCACAAGAGATTCTAGGTAGAGGGCAGGAAATACGTAGTCACCTTGACTCTCTTCCGCAATTACAACAACAATTTTTTAGCTATCGGCAAGGTGATGAAGATGTCCTAGTCTGCTCACTAAACTTGGTCGATCTACATGAACAAATCATCCAGCTAGACAAGACGTTTGCAACTTCGACGCGTTGAAGCGCTGATTTGCTGAGAACTCGAAGATAGATGTAAGAGTTTAAATTTAGAACACCCTGAACTTAATTTCTTTGAAGCAAAGGACTGAGCATTAACTGTTGCACAGGAATCTTGCTGGAGTAAAAAAGGTACCGGTTACTATGACATAGAGGAAATATGTTCCGATGGCATCCCAGCCACACTGGATAACCAGGCCAAGCAGTTAACAGCCGAACGACGAAAACTAGATGCCATATTGTCAGCACTGAATAAACTGCAAGGGAGGCCTTCTGTTCATCGATGTTACACTTGCGGGTCAACAGATCATCTAGCCAGGGCATGAATGGATAAGAAACCAAATAAATCTTTAAACAAGTAAAGCTGTTTCGGCAAGCCACGACGCAGACTTAAATTCCATTAATATAAGCTCCTTTTATCAAAAGGCGGTAAAAAACTGTCCAGAGTAATTATTGGTAATGTTAAATTGCGCTGTCTGTTAGATACTGGCGTTCAGGTATCTCAATCACTGAATTATCTTCAAAAATTATTATCTCCTGGAAGACCTTTAGTGGACGTTGCTTCATTTATCAAGATATGGGCTGAAAGTACCCTACCTGGGCTACATAGAATTAGATTTAATTATAGGCACTAATAATGATCCACACTCATTTCAAAACATGGGGTTCCTTTGTAGTCAAGGACCCGATCACTCAATCAATGTTAGACTGCAAGAGACATACTGTTCAGGTATCATCGGTTCAAACATATTGAGGAAAATAAAAGAAAACACTCCAGAATTCCCAACATGGCTTTGCCAATATGATGAAGGTACACTGTAGACAAAATTTCTTGTTTTGTGCCAAGAGGTGCATGTAGACTGCAGCAATGTGACTGGCAAGGTGAGAGTTGCCGGAGCGAAGCCTGCACTCCTTCCCAAACGCACTATTACAATTGTAGAATGTAGTGTCAAGCCTGCTAGAGGAAAGTAATGAGTTAGACACTGCAGCAATACCTTAAAATTGCATTTCAATTGCGCACACCCTTGTCGAAATCAAAGAATTCAGTGACAAAGATATATATCCCCACCACGAACGCCAATAACAATGATGGAATAAGCGCCCGTTAAACCACAAATCAACTTACAAAATGTTGACGAAAGGAAGTCCGAGTAGAAGAAATCCAAAGCGAATTAGTGAAAGACCTCATCTCAAGAATGAAAATAGGTGATTTGAAAGTAACCCATTAAAGCAAGCACTAATCAAACTCCTTAACAGCAAAACATATTCAGTAAATGCGAAGACATTGGTTTCTGCAGAGAACAGTGAAATTACATGGTTTCTGTAACACTATCATTCATAACATAAATACTGTACTGTAGACAATATCCCAATAAAAGTACCACAGACGTATTCCCCCAAACCAATGGGGAGAAGTAAGAGACTACCTGAAGTCTCTTTAGAACGAGGGATCATAAGAGAATCCTCAAGCCCATATGCAGCATATGGTACAAGTAAGAAAGAAAGATGGGAAAATCAGATTCTGTGTTGAAGCGATCGCTAAATGACAATAAAATAAATCAAGCCAGATCCAGAAAAGACAAGTACAGTAGACGAGTGGCCAAAAACAGTATGAGAATTTTTAGGCTTAGGGCTACTACAGACTATTTTTTCCAAATTATGTCAAAATAATTGCTGCACCCTTACATTCATTAACTGAAAATAAGGTCTCTTATACACATCTAGATTACATTCATTAACTGAAAATAAGACCGATTCCAAGAACAAAAAGTTGGGGGGGGGGGGGAGAGAGAAGAAAACTAGCTGTGTTCCAGGATCAACTCACATAGATAATGGAATGCATCATGCTAAGCAGCATTTGAAAAATTAACAGCAAATAAGGGAGATAGGCAAAAAGACTAAATTTGGGTGCACCTTGTCTTTATTGTACTCACCTCAGAGGTAGAAGCAGGGAAGTAATCAGCTCCGTCATTATTTTAATTCTGAATTGCTCTACATTGATCCATTGAGAGACAGTATGTTAATCTGCTTGTCTGGTGATTTGCTAGGGGTTTTTTTCATTTGTTTTTGTTCCTTGTTGACAATGCAATCACAGATCGAATAAAGAACAGAAATTAGAGTCGTCTGGAGTGTCATTTCCCATGTCACATAGTCCCCATCATAACTGGTATTTAGCATAATATCGTCACTGTTTTCACGAACAGACACAAATTTCGATTTCGACGAAGAAGTTTTGAGAAAAACGTATAAAGTGGACTACTTCACAAATCCGTAAATTTCACTATCAAGATAACAAAATTTTTATTATTTTTTTTTTTGTACATAAGCTCAATTTATTTTTCTTAACTTTAATTAACTTGTTAATTAGCATGATTAGTTTTGGTCTTTCGTGAAAACAATCAGAATAAACACAGCATATGTGGCAAAGGCAAGCCAAACCAGTCAATCTTCGCAAAAATCGATTTTTAGTTATTAATACTTAGTTATTAATACGGGGTTAAAGATAAAAATGAGAGCTATATAATGGTAAAAGAATCATCTACATCCAACATTTCCTTAGGAAGTTGCAAGCGTTTAAACATACAGCTGTGTAAAGTACAATATTTGAGAAATCAGCCATCAAAGTTTATGATTTCGTGCATTTCTCAGGCAGAAACCATCAACAAATTGCTAAAAATTGTTGTTTTAACATCGAAAGTGGGAAAAATACCACCATAGCATGATATATAGATATAATAGTTTAGTGCAATGAAATAGATAAATTCAAAAATTTTGACATTTCAGCATGTTTTGGCCAATATCTCTCAAACACGATTTGCGACGAGTGACTGGTATGGCTTTTTTTTTTGCCACATATGTTGTTTACACGTAGAATGAAGTTTGTGTCACTTTGTGAAAACAGTAGGCACTATACGCTCTCCCGTTGTTGAGGCACAAACTTCCACAAACAGTATTTTAGCTAAGGTTTAACCATAGTTGTATGCCCATATATAGTCATTATGTGATATCATCCTAATCATATTAAAGCGTATAATATGTTTTTGTCAAATTAAATTTGATAGTCTAGGCAAGTAACACTAACCAAAGCTTATGCAAAGTGCTCAACACACAGGCTTTATGTTAACATTAGCACCCACTATAAAAGTACTTTATAAGGAGTGTAGAAGATGCTGAGAACATAATTCAACCTCTACTTCTTGGGTTCAAAAGAGCTGATGCATGCTAATCAGCAACTCATCACAGCCAACATATTGTTAAAAGAGCACTGTCAGATTTAAAAGAAAACTTCCAGCACCAGTTGTCTACTTGATGACTCCCAAGTCCATGTTGACGGCATATTCCAGCTGTCTTGATGACTCCCAAAGCCATTCTGATGGCATATTCCAGCAGTCACAAGATAATGCATCAGAAACCATGTCACCTCTCACATATCAAAGTTCAACATATGATGCCATTGCATCATTTCTGATTCTGGTGATTCTGAAGTTGCTGGAGAGGTGGAATGTCATTTCCTTGCTGCATCATTGGCTGTGCAGCTCCACTTTGCTGTGGTTGCTGTTGCTGCTGCCGCTGCTGCTGAGCCTCCAGCTGCATTTGCTGGAGACGAATCCTCTTGCGCGCATAATGCTGCCAATGCAGTAACTGTTGGTCATCAATAAACTTTGCACACTGTGAATTAACAAGTTCTTTTCTAAAGTGTTCATACTGGAGAAGTTCAAGAAAATGTAAACACTGAGGGTACCTGAAAGAAGACAAACAAATCATTAGTACTTTTTTAGGCTCCCAGTATGTGTCAACTGCTTCTCCATGCTTTCTGTGTTGGCAATTCATTAGAATAACTGTACAAGTATATACCAGATTGTTGTTACTTTTTAGTAAATTTTCTAGGACAGGTCTTATCTAGCAGCTCTTTGTGTTGTCAATTCAATTAATAATTTACTTTAACTAGGAGAAGTCTTATCTAGCATGGCATCATATTTTGTAGACTTCATAGTCTCATGACCCATTCCATCACTCCTCCACTGGATTTATTCTATCGGATTTACGCTTACAATGTCAACTGCAAGACGACAACAAAGTGTCTACTACCTCCATGGGGTAGTAGACACAATAATAATACACATAATGATAGGTCTACATTAACAATATTTCAAAACATAATTAAAAAGTTATCTTACTTGAGGAACTTTGCGTACTCTGATTTACGCCAATACTGGAGGTACATCAAGTAGTTTATGAATTTGGAATCCTTGAAATAACCTCTTTGAGCAAGAACTGAAATAAAAAATAAGATGAAGTAAAAAATTACCATGCAACTGGGTGTTACATGTAGGTGAGTGAGGCATGGTAAATACCTAACCCAGCAACAGATTTAGTATAGTGATAATTCATTAAGATGATACTGATAGGGATACTAGATGTTTTGCTTCATAATGCAAAAGTCAAAGCTAACATTTATTCATCCAACTTTAAATGAGGCATGTCGTGGCAAAATGGTTAAGTTGTCGCACAGTCCAGTATTGAGTAAATGGTCTATAAAATATGGGAGCTTAAAAAATTGCCTAAAAATCCAAATTTGTTTTTCACTATAGATTTTAATGTCTTATTTTTTATCTCCCAAAGTATTAGTTCTGGAAGTGGTCAACAAATTGTTTATTTAACGTTATTTTGATAGTTCATTCTGCTGAACAATGTATGCACAAACAACTTTGAAAGGCAATTACTCAAAATCATGTTTATCTTGACTCCTTAAGTAATGTACTTTTACTTTCCAATAACTTCGGCTTGAAATGTCCAATTTGAATAAGTGACCCCTCATTTTAAAGATCACATACTCAGGTATCTGAAAATACCAATAACTTGAATTTCAATTTTTGCTACAACTCAGCCATTTTGCCTTAAATGAACTGCATCACCCTTGTTTACACAGTGTATATTATGTATTTAATATTCAAAATGAATATCAATGAAAACATAACCAAGTAACACATTGTAATAGAAATAGGTAGATTAAAATGACATTTATGGGTGTGATGTACTGTAATGATAAATCAAGATAACTACTTATGATGATGATAATGAATTTGACTGTGGTGTTGATGATACATAATAATTAGGATGGACTTAGAAGTGATGGTGATGATGACTACGATGATGGTAATAGCATCTGATGTTATTAATACTGATAATAATATTTAAGATACTACTTGTTGCAGGGGTTCTGAGTCTCCAAGAAGTCGAGAAGGCCTTCCGCAAGCAAGAAGAATCTCCCAGAAAATAACCCACCTCTCGCAAATTCACGCTATTTTCATGTTTTTTTATCAATATTGTATTATCAATTGTCTCCCGGAAGTCGGTGCCAATGGGTATCACCATACACAGAGAAAAAAAAGCTCATTTAAGTGGCTTCTTCTAAATTGGGACCCTTTTATAAAATAAACAATATGACACTAATCAATAGTTGTGGTTCTATAGAGATAAACCAGTTACCTCAACCAAATACGTAATTGCATGATGGCTGGTAATAAGGAACTATGTATAGGCCCACCAGCCCTAGGCCTCTACACTATCTAGATTACGGTAGGTAGCCCAGCAGAGAGACAGCAGTCCGACCCACACCTGGCCAGCTGCTTGCCTGCCACTCTGGCCAGGCAACCCGGGATTCTATATGTAGGTAGGCCTAACCCTAGGCTAGGCCCTATTATAATGTAAATACATGATGGTATCTGTAGTAGACTGTATCTGTCAGCTACTGAACAACCGTGCAGTGAAAGCCTATGTCTGGACTTAAAATGACAAAGTCTATGAATTCGAAGCTATTTTTGTGTTGTACTAAACCAAACAATAAGTACCAAGATGAAAACTTACCTTGTTCGCCAGAGGCCGCCATGTTGTTTTGATTTGGTTTGGTGTTTTTCGGTGTTTTTCGGTGTTTTTGCTGTCTCTTATTCAAAAAAAACTAGGGTAGAAATTATAGATGGACTCCATAGTTATGTAAATATGATAATTATTCCAAGAATTAGAATGGAGTGTAAATATGACATTAGATTAAAGTTAAAAAGTTCAGCAAAATAGTGATTCCGCTACCATGAAATTGCCCAGGTTTCAAAAATGAGCATTGCCGGCCTTCACCAACTCTGTACTTCTTTCCATATCTTTCAACACACTGACGTTGTGAGAAACTTCACTGTCGAGTCACGTACTGCTGATTAACTTGCATATTATTTCGTTAGAAAAACATCTCTTATTTTATTCAGTTTCTCAATAAAATTAGTTTCATTCACATTACATTCCATAAATGTAGTTATTTTTATTCTAGGCCTAATAATGGCATTAATTATACAAGTAACAAGTAATACGCAGTGCAAGTCACTAATCAAATCCATTGCTAGGCCCACCTCCACACAGGCAGCAGCGGCAGCAGCTTCAGCAGCGGGTGCAGGCCAACTCGGCCACAAGTCAACTCGGCCACAGTCAACTAGGCCACAAGTCATCTCGGCCACAAAAAGTTTGGCTACAGCCAACTCGGCCACAAGCCAACTCGGCCACAAGTCAACGCGGCCACAAGTCAACGCGGCCACAAGTCAACTCGGCCACAAGTCAACTCGGCCACAAGTTATTTAATGTAAATCTCTGTAGTTTTTGCATCCTTTTTCTTCAATATCATGATTAAATAAAGTACAGTATATTTTAGTAAAACAGGACCACCACACTACCAAAAGAGATTTGAATGCTATTGCCTATGAATTAAAAAGAGTTATTTATTAAAGTGTTCGTCTTCTGTTTACTCACAACATTCTACTTAAACAATATTAAACAACAATAAATTAATATTTATTTTAATAATACTAATTAGTCATTATGACGATAATAAAGGTGATAACAACAACAACATTAATAGTAATATTTATTTTAACAATACTAATAGTAATAATACTAGTATGGTAATAATAACGATATTATTTAAATATCAATTTTAATAACTAATTAGTGATAACAACGATATTGAAGGTGATAATAGCAATAATACAATAATAATAAATTAAAGATAATGTTTATTTTTATAATAATTAATAGTAATACTAATTAGTAATAATAATAATAATGATACTTAAATACTAGGCCTACTTAGTGATAATAGGGTAATAATATCGATAATAAAGGTGACAATAACAATAATAATATTAATAATAATAACAATGAGAAAAATACCAATAAAACACCAAGAACAATAACTTTTTAAATTTCTATTATTAAAATAATAATACTAAGACTAACAAATAATAATAATAATAATAATATTAATATTATTATTATTATTATTATTATTATTATTATTACAGTATTTGTTAGTCAATAATAAATCGAAAATTATTTATTATTTATATGGTACTGTAATAATAATATCAGCAAAAATTTGAATACCGTATATAATGTTAATGCTAAGACTAATAATTAATATTAAAACTAACGGTAATAAAAACAACAATAACAACAATGACAACAATAATAACAGCAATAATAATAACAATAAGTATAGTAATACGGTACTTAAAGAATTAGTATTTTATACTTGATGAATTACTTCTTCAAATTGTAGTACCAGTAAATGATTTGTGGCCGAGTTGACTTGTGGCCGAGTTGACCTGTGGCCGAGTTGATTTGTGGCCGAGTTGGCTTGTGGCCGAGTTGACTGTAGCCAAACTTTTTGTGGCCGAGTTGACTTGTGGCCGAGTTGACTTGTGGCCGAGTTGACTTGTGGCCGAGTTGGCTTGTGGCCGAGTTGACTGTGGCCGAGTTGACTTGTGGCCGAGTTGGATCGAATTCGCAGCAGCACCTCGGGGACAGTTGGGAAACATGGGAACGTCATACAGACGCACTTCGCTATTGTCATCCGCTGCCGGATCTCATTCCCAGATCTTTACACCTGAACGACAACAGATCCGGTACCGGACCTCTAGCCACAGGACAGCGTAATATTACAATACTGTACATATATAGGCCTACAGCAGGATAGGCTACCTAGAGGCCTAGTCCTCTAGGGGCCCGTTTATACAACACACCAATATCCACATTCTCAGCCCGCCAAAGTCATGTGTGTAGTATAAACGCCGTCGGATTGCGTGTAATTACATTACCATCTGGCAAAGAGGCTACTTGACGAACCGGCCAAATTTGGCCGGTTCGCGACCTTGCGAAGCCTACTTGGCACCCTCAGGCTATTGTTTGACCTCTCGTAAACACAGCGAGCGGTAATTAATCAACTGGATGGGGTGGCTAACAAGACAGTTTATTCGGATAGATTCCGAGAAATCAATAACTGATAAAAATGCTTACTGGTATCGCGGGGCGTTTGAAATATTACATAATAGATTATGATTATTTCATTCGCAGCAGCACCTCGGGGACAGTTGGGAAACATGGGAACGTCATACAGACGCACTTCGCTATTGTCATCCGCTGCCGGATCTCATTCCCAGATCTTTACACCTGAACGACAACAGATCCGGTACCGGACCTCTAGCCACAGGACAGCGTAATATTACAATACTGAACATATATAGGCCTACAGCAGGATAGGCTACCTAGAGGCCTAGTCCTCTAGGATGTAGGATAGATACTAGATAGGCCTAGAATTAGCGAGCCTGGAGGAGTTATGATGGTTGGTAGTTTGAAGTGCATTAGACTTTTATTTCAATTAAAAATCTTATCAATGAGCCTAGCTTTCTTTAGCCTAGGCCCACCAGCCCTAGGCCTCTACACTATCTAGATTACGGTAGGTAGCCCAGCAGAGAGACAGCAGTCCGACCCACACCTGGCCAGCTGCTTGCCTGCCACTCTGGCCAGGCAACCCGGGATTCTATATGTAGGTAGGCCTAACCCTAGGCTAGGCCCTATTATAATGTAAATACATGATGGTATCTGTAGTAGACTGTATCTGTCAGCTACTGAACAACCGTGCAGTGAAAGCCTATGTCTGGACTTAAAATGACAAAGTCTATGAATTCGAAGCTATTTTTGTGTTGTACTAAACCAAACAATAAGTACCAAGATGAAAACTTACCTTGTTCGCCAGAGGCCGCCATGTTGTTTTGATTTGGTTTGGTGTTTTTCGGTGTTTTTCGGTGTTTTTGTATGCTTTCTTGCGAGAGGGCGCTAACACAATTATGTAAACATCTCATTCTGGTAAAATAAATTGCAGTAAAAGATATTAGGCCTGTACTTAAAATTATACAATATTTATTATATTAGTCTTATATATTGGTTGTAACAGGCCCATGAATATCGACGCTGCTTGAAAGGTTTCACTATATAAATTTTTTCGAATAATTTTCTTTAAAAAATGCTGTCTGTATTTCTGTACCGGTTTCAACTGTCTTGTGCTGGTCCACTCTGTCTGACCTGTCAATCAATTTATATTTTGTTCTTGTAATCTAGTTATTAGGTAAAGTTTTGCATAAAAGGCATGACAAATTATGTATATTATGTGTAAATTCGGCTCCTACCTAAGGCGCCGTTTAACAAAGTGCCCCTCTACAATTCTCTCCCTATCAAACTCGCCCCTTAAGTCGCCTCCTCCCTAAACTAGTCCTAAATAAATACTTGATGGTTTGACGTGGGAAAGACATGGCTAACAACTCAAATGTTTCCCTCTGCTCTTTATTCCATCCGTGATTGCATTTTCAACGAACATACAAACGAAAAAAAACAAAAAAAAACCCGGCCATCACCAGACAAGCGGATTAACATTACCGTCATTCAATTGACCAATAAAGAGCAATCTGATTAACTTTTCAGAAAGAAAATGTAGTCCTATAAATAAATAAATATATAAATAAATATATTGTGTAATAAAGCGATAGTCGTTTCAATTTAGTACATTCCCTAGATCCCAATTATCATTTGGAGAGGTCAGAAAATTGGATCTGGTTTCTATCAAATAACGCTATAAGACGCTAAATTATTCTCAGTCTTGATGAAAGGGTTAATACATTTCTCGTGTATTACTTTAATATTTATCCAAAAATGGTTTCAAGCAATAATTGTCACAATTACATAACCAATAATACATGTATGCAAACATGCATAACCAAGTAGGTGTTTAGAAATTCAAGTTTGCTCGTTTACAAATTCGACAAATTTGATAACGGCAGCGTCGCAGACGTACGGACGCACATGCATGGGCGATTGCAAAAGGTTCCTATTTCTTTAGGACATAGGAACCAAGTAGGCCTATATAATTTTTTTAATTGGTTGTTGTTTAAATTGTAGATAATATAAATATGGTTTAATCCGATTTCATAAAAATTGTCCTTGGTAAATATATGCCTGATCCCAGTCCAATGAGCATTTTCTAAGTGTCAATCAAACTAACGACTGACCAATCAGAACGAGTTCTGCATATTATACGTCGTTCCGTTTTTGTTTTTGTTTTGTTTTGTTTTTTTTTGGTAGCCAACCAATAGCAACAGCAGGTCCGTAAGCAGAATTTTATTGGGTGGGTGCGAATTTGTAGAGAGTGGACCAAAATGGCGGAGGGGACGGGGCAGGGGCAGAGCCCTGTTGGTGTAGGCTTGGTATTGTCTCATGGAGGTATGACAATTATTTTATTTGCTTACTAGGTCTAACATCATAAACTGTCCTAAAATGCATACGAAGCCAAATTAGCAGTAGATAGAGTTTGTCATACTGAGAGTGGGCGTACAAAGACTGTTGTATTCCTTGGTACGCCAAAGTTTATAGTAATGATGTAAAATTAAATACAAATATTGACAAAACATTAAATTCACGGAACAAAACGAAACGTCAGTTCTGATAAATATTTGTCTTTTCAATAGGTACAACAAGTGTTTGAGTCAAACTACGAAACAGAGGGTCACTTTTAGTCTATATTTGCAAAACATAATGTCAAGTACCGTACTAATATGTTATAGTAAAAAAAAAGTTATGCAAATTAAAGTAAATCGATATCTTGTGATGAAATCGTTTCGTCTTGAAAACATTCGGATTAATTTATATGCATAACAATTACAATTGGGTGACGTAGACAAAATCTTGCCCAGAATAGCCTTGGCATTGTATATAAACTTCCTCAGCCTTTCACACCTTCATTTCATCTGCCAGGAACTTGCTCGGAGAACAATCATCTCGAAACAAGTCAATGTAAGTTACGTACACTAAATATTTGTTATACATGCCTTAATTAGCAGATTTGTAGATGTTTTAATTTTGTATGATATGCTGCCACCCTATATATGCCTATACTGGCCTAATAATGGTACAATAAAGGAACTCAAAACTGTCGCAGTAAAGCTATACATAATTAGTTGCACAGCGCTAGTTCTCGGTGTGCCTACTTACTAAACTATAGGATTTCTTTAATACGCAAATTAATTATTGTAATTTATTTTTATAAATGATGTTACATTGTATTAAATGTTGCAGTAAACTGTACTTGAAATATGGTCATTGTGTGTTACTAAACTTTTAGGCTTTGTGTATTGCATACCCTACCCCAGGGCCGACGTGGACCACGACCGAACTGGCCATACCCACATAATAGCTAGCTAGCTTAATATTCTAACGTTTTGTTATATTTCAGATGATGCTCACTTACTTGTTCATCTCGGTCCTTCTTGCGAGCAATGCGAACGGACTGACTAGAAAAGAGATTCGGAGGTTCAAAGCAGACACCTACACAGAACAAAACACAGGGCTCCAGGGAACTGTATCAGTGACCACAACTCAGGGGACTCACACGATTGTAAGTAATGGTATTCCGGACCACGCTACCGCTGATTATCCAACTCAACGAAACCCTAATAACATCATCGAACAGAGCTACAGCTTCACTGTTCCAAAAAATCCAAGTGTGGCGGATCAATCAACTGCATTAAACATGGGACCGATTGGTAATAAAGTATTTTATTCATTTTACAAAATGTTTTTGGTGTGTCTTAACATGTTCTTTGATATGATCCAAAAAAATCCAAGTGTGTCTTAACATGTTCTATGGCAGTGGTTCCCAACATTTATCCGTTCACGGACCCCTCTGGACATAAATCTTCACGGGCCCCGTGTCCAAATACGGTAGTACTCATTGGCTATATCCCAACAATAAGATTAGGCTATACAGACAGAAGATGATTCGCCACAAAAGTACAAAATTAAACATCGGCGAATCCTGGAATTCGAAATAAAAACCATCTCAGCCCCACCATGGTAAAATATTTTTGTTACGTCTATACCACTTCTAGATGGCCGAAAATGGCACTGTCAAATTCAACATTTGAAGGTAGATTTCTTATCCCCATTCCCCATTTAATTTTTTAAAAATTAAATAAGGAATGGGGATAAGAAAATTAAAATACATTAAAATGTATAAAATTTAGGGCGGAATCATGGTTGACATTCCACCAATAAGATTATTGACAGAAGATGATTCGCCAAATTACGACATCTATAGATCTTGTAATTGGGTTCTCTGGTTGTGGCTGAGGTAAGAAATATTTATGTTTATGGTACTGGTGATGGCCGGAAATGACACTGTCAGACTCAATATTTGAATATTAATATTCTATTATCCCCCATTTACTTTTTGTAAAAATATAGGGCTCCCTCCTGATTTTTAAAATTTATTCAATATCCAGGAAAAAGCGATACAAGAGAAAATATGGACAAGATGTACATTACCGTGCTCGCGCGAATAAGCGCCCCGTTTGAATAAGCGCCCCTCATAACGTAAAAATTTCCTTAATCGCCCCGTTTGAATAATCCAATCAATCCTGGGACTGTAGATGTTGGCATGATTTGAGGTGTGGAGTGGAACTTCACATTCCCTTTATCAATATCAAAATGAGCATATCTATCTTGGACACAGATGAGAGCTCCCTGGACAGACAGTACATTTCCAACTTTCATCTAATTCTTACATTTGTGTATAGCCTAGTCCTCATGCCTTTTCCGATAATTTGCACCTTTTACACATTCTTATTCGCGCGAGTACGGATTCTGATTAAGGTTCAGATTCTTTAACAAATTATCGTTGTCGTTTAGGAATCGCTGTAAATGGTATCCCATTCTACAACCCATGGACACGTGAAAACACTGACGCCGTCGAATCGGAGACGTTCGACGAGTGTGATGGTCACCCGGATGGGAGGGGACGTTACCATTATCACAAAATGCCGAGTAGTTGTGTTTTCAACATCAGGGACGGTATAGCGTCAACCATAATCGGGGTCGCGCTCGACGGCTTTCCGATCTACGGGCCAATTGACGAGGATGGCACGGAGCTGACCTCAGCTGATCTCGACGATTGTCACGGCAAAGTGAGCTCCGACGGAAGCTACCGTTATCATACTACCGAAGACTTTCCTTACATTCTTGGATGCTACAGAGGTACGGTAAATAATTAATTGATGTTGGTACCAAGTTGTTCCAGTTGAACGAATATGAAGAAATATTAGTAGAGGCGTACGTATAGACCCATGTAGTAGGGTTTAGTTTTAAAAAAATATAAAAGTATTAAAGTGCAGGAAAAATATATTATCTATTTGTTAAGTGTATTATTTTGTCAGTAAAACATTAACACTAACACTAAAAGCGACCGAGAACAACGCATCGTCTGCCTATCTCCCCAAATGTATGCCTCTTTAAGTCTGTAGGCATGTTTGTCCTCCCTATAAATTATAGGCCTATATTCATCTGATTTTATTTAGGCCTATGCCTAAAGAAACTCAAAGGCAAGCAAGAGTCAACATATTCAACATTTTTAGAATACATTGCCATGACTGATAATGATGAAAATGACAGTGATGATGAAGATGATGATGATCGACGATTTGCATGACCGAGTTGGATGGCCGAGCGGCTAAGGCAGGGGCGCCGCAACCACAGCTATAATCGGCGCTGATTCGAACGGCACGCTCTCCTACGGTTCTCGTTTTGGAACAAGTCTTCTTGGAGAAGGGCTATAAACCATAGGCCTGGTGTACACAATGGCTTGTGTGCACTATAAATAATCCAGTACATCCAGTAGCGGGTTACCCCGATGTACTGGTTCATACAACCCCTGTTTTAGACAGATGAGAGACAGCTGGTGCCGGTTTACCGGGTAACTCAGACACGAAGAGACCCATTTCGGAGAAAAGACAGTTAAGTACGAGCATAGAAAAAAAAGTTCTATTTTCTCTATGGTACGAGCTCGTCCACACCTCGAGCGCTTTGAGAATTAGGTATAAAGCGCTATATAAATCCGATCACATTACATTACATAACATAGGTGTGTGGTAACTTTTTGATAGTCGAGTGATTGAGTGGATGCAGGAGTGCCGTTAACAAAAATCTTAACATTTGTGGTGGTGGTACTGACCCTCTTCGCCCAAGGTTCGGGTCGGTAGGTAGAAACCAGATTTTCTGATAAGAATTAAAACCGGACAATGACGCACTGCGAGTTATGAGTTGATTGTATTTTCTTGCCTTTATCTTTACCGAGTAATGATGATGACCAATCACAAAACCTACTGAGTACTGGTAATGGGTTTTTTCCCGACACATTCCTTGATGGTAAAAAAGCAAAACGAAAAACAAAAGGCAGACTGTAGAAGACATACTGTAGTTTTAAGCTTATGCAGATTGCCCGGAACTTTATCGTCACATTCTGATGAAATAAATGAGTTCAATTATGAAAAATAACAATCAGGATTGTTTGAAGTTACCAAACGTATCGTAAGCATGGGATAACCCTAACTTTAGCAGTATAAATGATGGTAAACAAAGCAAAACGAAAAACAAAAGGCAGACTGTAGAAGACATAATACAACTGTAATTTTAAGCTTTAATGCAGATTACCCGGAACTTTATCGTCATATTCTGACGAAATAATTGGGTTCAATTATGATAAATAACAATCAGGATTGTTTGAAGTTAACAAAAGTAAGCATGGGATAACCTTGACTTTAGCAGTATGAATAGAAATGCCCAGCCCATGTCCATTTATACCTCTCACATAATCTATTTTGTTCCGACAATCTGGAAACCAGTCAAAGTAAGTCAATTTACACAGCTTTTGTATCCTAACTTTTATATTAGCTATGTTTTTAACGGTTATCCATTAGTTCTTGAAAAAGATATATTTGATATATTATGTCAGTATAATAATATCTGATGGCATGAAAACTACTATTATAGTACTGGTTTCCTACCTTTTCCTACGGAAGTTCGGAAGTTCAGACCGATTTGGACTGAAATTCCGAAGGTCAACCTCTAATTAAAGACCATTCCAATTAATTGGACCGCCTCCAATTACAAACCAATTTTATGCGGTCCCATATTAACAAATGTCTGTTATCTTTATTGTTCTAATTAGAGACCAAAGCTAGGCCTACTAAAGACCCAAATGTGGTCTTTAATTCGAAGCAGACCTACTTAGATTTACATTACATTTCAGATGATGTTCTGTCGCTTGTTTTCATCAATTATTCTTGTGAGCCAAGTACATGGACTGACTAGAAAAGAGATTCGTAAGTTTGGAAGTGCCACCCACCTGGAACAAAACACTGAAGTCCAGGGAACAGTAAGAGTAACCACAAATAGAAGGCGTAACACTCACACTATCACAAGTAACGGCGTTCCGGACCAACACCGATAACTGTCCAGAACCACGTCTTTGTTATTCCAAGAAATCCAAAGTGGCTGATCAGCCTACTAAATTAAACATGGGAACAATTGGTAAGAGTTTCTCCAATTATTTTAAACATGAAATATATAATAAACATGAAAACAATCAAACACTCGTTTGATTCCAATTGACGTATAGATAACAAATTTTGCCGAATATTATCATTACGATGCTTTCATTTCTATAACATAATACACCGTTAATTGTATCCATTCTACAATCCTTGGACGCGTGAGAAAGCTGACGCCGTCCTCTCAGAGAAGTTTGACGAATGTGACGGTCACCCGGATAAACAAGGACGCTACCATTATCACAAAATGCCAAGCAATTGTCTCTTCAACGTCAGAGCGGAGGGCATACCGTCACCCATCATTGGGGTCGCGCTCGACGGCTTCCCGATCTACGGACCAATTGATGAGGATGGCACTCGTCTTACGCCGGCTAGTCTCGACGAATGTCATGGTAATGTGAGCTCTGACGGAAGCTACCGTTATCATGCTACAGACGACTTTCCTTACATTCTTGGATGTTACAAAGCAACCGTGATTAATTGACTGTGTTAGAGCATATCACTTTGTAGGCATTTTCATATGTCATCAGATTACATATATTATATTAGAAATCATTAAAGCATTGGAAAATATGTACAGTAGTGTTAATGTGCGACATTATATCTGCGGCACTTTCCACACCAAACAAATTGGCATCATGTTTTCTAAGCACGGGGGTAGTTTGTGGTTTTAAGATTCAAGAATTTTTATAGATCTATAGGCCTATATAAAATATGTCTCATATATAAAAATATACCGAAATTTGTTATGCTTAGTAGAAAAAATTATGCGAACGACAATTGAATATACAATTTACGCCAGTTTTTAGCGTTAAAGACCGTGCGAGGAATAGAAAAGAACTGATCTTGTAAAATTGTTCGCCCTATTTTTTTTTAATTCGTGAATTCTTGGTTTAAACTTTGAGTGAGATTACGATTCTAAGTATTCTATTAAAAAAAATCCATTTGATCTATCAACCTTTTCTTTTGGGATTTTGTCTTAATACAATTTTATGGAGGTTCGGCCTTGGTCATAGGCTGAGGTACGCCCACACTTTGCTTGGTTATGTGAAATAAGCCTCGAAAATACAGACCGTATTTTTTCATTGTTTGTTAATAATAAAACTATCTACTGAAATAATACAGTATATACAATGTGACAATAAATATTCCTAATAACCTTTATTTAACACAAAATTTTGAAGGCCAGTTAAATATTTGTTTATAGGCATTAGAAAAATACAATGGCATGTCTTACTTGGAAATTCAACCTTAAATTATCTGCTTAAGTCCACTGCTTTACATTTTGATAGCTAGTGACAGTGATGGTGATGATGGTATTTGAATTAACGATAATGAGATTGGAAATGATAATGATATAATGACTCGATGATGATGATTATATTAACAAAATTCTCAAGTTAGTTACAATAGAAAAATAGAAAATGCATTTCAGTAACCAAGTCTTCAAATACCCGTAGTAAATACAAAATTTTCCGTACACCTAATTATTTGTCTTGTGTGCAAAATATGTGTTACTTAAATTACTACAGGTACCGGATAATAACAGCGGTCGGGTGGAATTTCAAAGAAACGGGTGGGGATGAATATTTACAGAAAACCTTTTCTTCGTTTTCACGATACTTTATCATTAATCTGACAAGTATGAGTTGTCGAGGGACAATGTACTGTACCATATCCTGATAGAAAGTCATTTGTTCTGGACTTATTTTATATTGGACCTATTTATTTATGGGTCTAGGCCTATGTTAAACTTTCGTACGTCCATAATCAGAGCAACATTTCCGTAGCAACTACGGAAGTTACGTACTTGAGAAGTCTGTAATAATAATGATAATGGCTGAGATGTTATGGTGATGATGACGATGATAATGATAATAAAAGGCGAATTTTAATACTGCAATAGTTTTATATAAACATACATTTAAGAAAATATTACATAATATTCATTCATTCATTCATTTTCATTGATTCTTTATTCAGCCAATGAAATAACATACAATACAATGAAAGGAAATTTAACAAAAACTAAGACAATATATAGCCTAAGTTGGCTAGGATTAACTATAGTGTGAAAAACACTCTGGCTCTCAGGCCTGTTAGTCCGGTCTTAGGATTTTTTAATATAGATATATACAGACAATGATTAAATTAAACAATAATGTAAGTAAAATCAATTGAAAAGCAAAGCATATAACATAAAGTAATATAAATAAAGTGATATTAAAGGTGACATGAAAATAAACAAATACAAATTAAAGTAAATCAAAACTTCATTTTAAAAAGGCAAGGCAGTTTAGAGGGATGTATATTATTTAATGCTAAATAATTACATTTACAGAACAATTTGAAAATTAGAGAATGAGAAACAAAAAAAGATAACCTACAGGTATAAAGAAAAATATGGGCGGGCAGATAGAATTTCAGCTGTAAATGTATATAATTAGTATTATGGTCCTATGCCAATATTGTTTTAAATACAGTATATAATTAAGCTTGAAAATGGGTAATTTCAGGAGAGAGGGGGAGAGATAAAGTGAGAAAGAACGGTTAGGCTCATTATTCAGTAAATAAACAGTTAGATAAATAAACAATCAATATCAGAATATAAGTTGCACAATATCTTTAAACAAATTAATAATTAGGGTACTCTACCGGTCTTTACCTAAACATAGTTTAACAAAAACAAAATTAGGAGTATTTAACTAAGTCTTAAAATTGATTACCTTATAAAATTTAATTGAAGTAATATTATTATTAATTGTTTCAAATTTAATCATATCAGGGGGTTGAGACTCAAACGCAAATATACTTAATACTGGGCGGATATGAAGGAATTCAATTACAATACTCAATAGAAAAGGTTGATTATTTCCTGATTACGTTCCTGGATAGAGATTATAATTAATACACAGCCAAGGTTTATTGTAAAGCCAAGCCCAGGACATGCGGTAGGATTAAAAGTACATCTCTGACGTAGGCCTACACCTAACATTATAACTATTCGCTCCAGGACCAAAACAGTTGGTTCTGATGTTGATTTGTCCTTATCCATAATATTAAGTCCAACTAAATAAAATTAATTGTTTAGCGTCACATCTTAACCAAATTTTAGGTGAGGAATACACTTATCACAAGTCCCTTATTTAGTTTTTTTTTTTCTGCAGCGCCACCAACGAAAAAGTTAATTTAGACAACAGTTTCAGAATAGATAAGTGAGTAGCACATTGACATTTTTAAAATTTTGAGGCAAACGGAGGGGGGGGGGGGACACGTGCCCCGTGCCCTTTGGATCCTCCCCTGCAAACACTCACTGAGCATGATCCTATATTTGTACTTTTCAACATCATGAACAAAGTAAATCAAAACAAAGACATTTTCAATTTCATTAAAAAAGTGTAAAAATTAATAATTTTCAATAGGTATACAATAAATATTACACCTGGCTGGTGAAATCATTGTTTTAATTCACTTAAAATAGGCATACACTTGTTTTGATTAACATTTCCTGAACAATATTATTTTTTTGTATAAAAAAATTCCTGCCCAGGTGGTGACGCTAACCAATATTGTTTTAATTTGGTATAACAAATATTTTTACTGACGATCAACATTTATGAATAGACCTACACACACACACACACACACCCACAAACTTTAACATGGTGACTGTGGCACACTTCCTCGGTTGCAGTGCTACTCCGTCTTGTAGGCCTACGTAGAATAGTTTCAAGAACGAAAGTACAGTTATGATTTTCTCAAAATGTCAGTAGCCCCCCCCCCCCACAATATGCCCAATTATTATGTATCGAATGAGAAAAACGATATGATACATCATTACGAACCAAGAGCATATATGATGAGAAGCAAGGATAAAATAATGTACAGTACCAGTGCAAATATGTTATAATTAACCTGCGTTTCTCTCATCGAGTCTCATTACTGTCAATAAGTAGGGCCACTTGAGTATAAAGTTACATTTGAGTGCTAGTGATAGTTAAGTTTCAGTAGAGACCTACCAGGGATGGAGCCAGTATTTGCCCGATGGGGTCCGATGTCCCCGATAAGGGGGGGGGGGACCAACGTCCCCGACGAAAGAAAAATGGGTGGTCGGGCGTCGCATAAAAATCACTCGAAAGTGTTCCAGGGGACGAAGCCCCCGCATTACGACAATGTTTCATGTCTAAATTCGATAAAACGGCAGTGAAGGTCGCCAAAAACCACTAAATTTGGTCATTTTTCAACTTCTGTTTGTAATAACTTCGCAAATACTTCATCGATTTATTTTGGGAAAAGATAAAACTAATCGGAATTTAATAATCATTACAACAATTACAAATTTATAATTATAATGTTAACACCTTTATCGGACTTTTTATTTTTATCAAACCCACTCGTGTATTTTTTCAGCGTAAAAACAGTGAAATCTGCCCAAATATCCCAGCTGTCTTTAACATAAATCCCTCTACAGTCGAAAGTTGTGGGCCGATTTCTTTTTGGAAAAGTCCATTCGAAAGCCCTTTTTGTCTTCTAAATGTATTCTAAATATATTGATCGGTTGAGTAGTTTTATCGGACCAATCAGATTTATGAAAATCATCCAAAACTCCTCCATGGCAGTCTGACGCCCACGTGGATGCAGAGCTTGAAATATACTCTGGAAAAACAGATAAAATGACTAAATTATCCTTATTTTTAAACAATAAAATTATGATCATAGGCAAAAGAAAAGGATAGAGATTTAATTGATGTAAATTATATGCAGTAAAATGTATAGATTTTTTAGTACGAGCAGTATATAAATGTCAGTTTTTGTAAAACACCCCATTTTTTTCGAGCGGTTCACTGGTTTGAGATGGACGATTCCATTTTCTTATGTGTACATGACTACGTACATGTGAGTGGTGAAGACTGTAAAGCAGGGTAGAATATGTCTTCTTTTGAGGGTAAAAATAAAACTGTTTTGTATCTACTAAAGATTTTTACTCAAGAAATGTGATACTGAATGGAATTTAGATAATTATGTATGTTGTTTAGAATAAAAATTGAAAGTCATATGAAAATGTTATAGCGTTTAATTTGTAGTTGTGGAAACCCCCTAAATTACAAATGAACTGCGCTTGACTGATCACCCAATTTTACCGTTAGCCCATGAGGAAGCTACCTAGAGGTCGAATTCAGCTAATCGATTTTACAATCTAACAAAAATGTGCTAAAATTCCAAGAACATAATAAACACTCCTTATATAAAATACTTTAATCGCGTGATTTATATTGTTGCTAGCTTTTCCTTTCGCTTGAGCAACTCATTCAACCAGAACGTGTTATTAATTAGTGTACATTGACCCCATTCTTCCATAACCAAACTTAATATTCACCAGTATCACTTCTGTATTATAATTTCTCTTGAGGTTCATTGTTTTTTTAGGCTATTGTGCTTGTTGCGTAAATATATGTATTTTGAAATTTTATAGGCCGTTGGTGGCCCTTTTTTTAGCAAATAAACATTAAATATACAATTGAACTGAATTCAATGCGGAACAATAACAGCATTTGCCGTTTCAACTTTAAACTTCTAGACGTTTAAAAAAAAAGTTTGATACAATTGCTGGTACTATTAGCATCCAGTTTTCTGTTACCTCTACAATAACACTACAATCTGCAACAAAACGGAAAAGAAGGACACTTAGAAACTCAGACTCGTGACTCGAGAGTTTGTTTTGTTTGTGCTGTAGTAATAGTAGTCACCCATGGTTTAACGTTGTATTCGTTGGCTCCATTGCTTTCAAACAGCAGCACTTAATAACTCCGTTGGCATTTGTAAGAAAAGAAGGAATTTCAATAATTATAAGTACTGTGTGCTGTGTTAGTATCAACTCAGTTAAAGGGCTGGCTGATCTCGGATTATAGGGTGAATTGACTTTAAGACTATTAAAGTACTGCAGGCCTACTATGGCTCAAGCCTTGGATGTATAAACAAAGGTTCAAAGTCAAAACGACGTTCCAAATTCACTTGGTGTCGTTTCACTTATCGTAGTAGTAACAAGGTAAGAGCGCTAGGCCTATCTAAATTAGTTCTTGTATAGTACTTGTATATGATACTCTGCCCTACATTAAGAAAACAATTTTCCTACTACTGTACCTCCTTTTGTGGTCCTAGTAGTATAGTAGTGTAGGCCTAGGTGAGCTTTACACAGTTCGTGCCATTTCCCTGATCTAAAATAACACAACGTGAGATAAGTAGTCTATTTATGTCACTGTCTGTCGTCTATGCAGGTCTCCCCGCCTCCGATTACAATTCTGGGATCGAGGTTTCTGATCTTTTAGCAGCTTTATATAATAAAGATACGGTAAACAATTTTTTAATTCTGGATTGCAGAAAAGTGACCTTTAATTGGAGCAGTGGCGTAGCGAGGTGGTCTTGGTGCATGACGGGCAGTACCATGGCGTATCTGGAGTGCGGGGGTGCGCTTCCCCAACCCCTAAAACAATGCTCGACCCCTGCAGTCGTCTCCTAAAAAAAAATCACACTGAAGTAGCCAAAAATCACCTCAAATTACCTTATTTTGCGAGGAGCTCCCCCCACCTTATAATTGAGGCTCCGACAATTCACCTTCGCTCCTCCATGGCTCCCACCCCATTTCAACACTCCCAGAATAATTTAATTTGGAGGGAGACCTGTAAAGACACTTCGTAGGATTTTATATCTTGTAGGTTTTCTGAAAGCAAATACAAACCAACCAATTGGCTGACCCGCTATCCTATTGTTGCAAGTAATACAATTTTAAGTGTATAATACTCTGAGCCTACGGATTTCCAATTGATGGATCGTGTACTGTATAGGCCTACTAATATAACAGCACACGAGCACGAATGTATACTGTAGATAGGCCTATATAACTTTTTTTTATAAGAACTAGTAAAATTTTACTCAGACTCAGTGTTGTTCTTTTTTGCCGATTTCAGGCTCGAAATGTTCTTATTTTGTTTTTATTTTATACACTTTTTAAACATTTGTACAGCAGTATATTACTATACTGTATTATGGATGGTATTACATAGTCACACCTACTGCAAACAAGGTTTTAAGATTTGTTGCATTTCTATTTAAAAACAAAATGAAAAAACCTCATTTGACATTTTTCTTCAACCTTAATTTGTTATTTTGTTTTAATGTTTAAGCAATTTTAGCCTCAGTGTTCTTATGAAATGTGTTCTTATCAACTTATTTTAGAATAATCTTTGAAATATATCGATTTAGGCATTTACTTGATTACGCTTGCAGTGTTTAATGATAAGCCTAGTGATAATAATTGTACCAGGATGTATCATAAAAGCCATTAACATTTTCAAACTAGGGAGTTATTATAAAAAAATGTAGCCTCATGTCAAGTAATAAAGACGTCCGTGTAAAAAAATAAAGGTGAGGCTGAATACCTACAAGAAGGCTTAGACCTCATTCCTATTTTACTGTTAAAATTAATCAAATTGACCTGTCGCGCACTAAATTATCCTTGTTTATATCTCTCTGACCTTACTCTCAATTTCCTGATCTAACGCTTTGCGTAAAATTTCAACATGTTAACAGAGCCACAAAGCGTTTCACTATGTACGGGGCAAGTAATTTTTGACGTCATATATACTGAGTCATCTAAGACAAAGCATATTTCAGCTGTTTCTATTAAGGTTGTGGAAAGAAAGCGACTCATTGTTCTGCAAGGCGATCCAGTATTTCGCAGCTTGACACCTTACAGCGGACTTAAGATTTAATATCGTCTGGATCGATTCTTTCGTTAATGATTTTGTAGGTCGACTGAAGGATTGCGTTTAGCAGAATTGCTCCAGAAAATTAAGATGATACCTCCATGGGTAAAACAAAACTCTGATTTAAAATAGAGAGAGGCAGAGTTGGGGCGAGCAGACAATCAGAATCAGAGCGCGGTAAACAATATACAGACTGCTATCATGTACGGTAGGTCACTTCATGTATTCTCATGTTTTATGCAAGATAATACAGGATAATAAAATATTAAATATATTTCATAAACAAAGGAGGTGAGTACTACGAATTTACGTGACCCACCAGAGGTCAACCAAGGGCATAACAGCCGGATAGAATTCTAGGAAAAGCATTAGTAGGCCTAGTACAACTTCAGAAAAAAAATACTGCAGTAGAGTATGTAGGCCTAATGCACGACTAGAAAGAAAAACCGATTGAAATCTCCGTGGAGAGTTTACTTCCTGAGGAGTAGTCGATTACATCCGGAGAATACTAACGGGATTTTAAAATAATCTACAATTTATTGCCTCGATGATTTTTTGTTAGAAACAGGACGACATCTGTACCATATTTTTCACGGTTGCTGACCTAGTAGCTCTATATACAATACAGTACGTATATTGATCTTTAGCGTATGACTTGTTAACCCAAATTAAGTTTATCAATACAATAGGGCATTTTTACAATCGTTTATTAGGACTACAGTACTACTATTATTGCACACATGTTGTATAATGGAGTGGAGTTGTAGCTCGGAGTTAAGATGCACGCCTTCCAAACTCATGACTCTGGGTTCAAATCCCATGACGATGAGACATTTTTATATTTTTATTTATTTATTTATTTATTTCGAAAATCATCCAACAGCGGAAGCCAATTACAGGATGTCTTATAATACATGTAAATATATAGAAAAATACAAACAAGCGAAAGATTAATTGATAAATAACATTACAGTATAAAAAGGAAAAGAGAAATTTACAAATATATTGCGAGAAATTACATCAAAATTACAAATTGATTAATAAAATTACAGTATGAAATGGAATAGAGAAATTTACAAGAAAATTGCACAAAATTACATCTTAAGCTAAAAATTGCAAGTTCAAAAAAATACAGATAAAAAAATAAACAAACAAATGCAAAACAAGTAAATGATTGATAAAATTACATTAGAAAATCGGAATAGGTAAAATTTTTTATAAAAATATTGCAAATGACATCTTAAGCTAAGAGTTGCGAAAAAAAAGAAGAATAATAAATAAAATAAAATAAAAGAATAAAAAATTAAAAAATTAAAACTAAAAAAATAAAAAAAATAAAAAATTATCTCACGACAATAAATAAATAAAAGTAAATAAATAAATCCGATCCGGGCCATTGCAAATCACAAGTGTGAACTTAATATTAAAGCATATTCATTTTGATAATGTATGTAAGTTCCTGAAGCCTTTCTATTCAATTCGCAGGTAATGACATAAACGCATGTGATACCGTAGATGTTAACCAATGTAGGCGTATAGGCCTTACGGTATATAACACGGCATTATATTATGATGATTATTCACAAGAGGCGGATAGAATGAACACCATAACTTCCGATTCACGTATAGAAACCTTTGCTAATTCCTGACTCAGTTATTGCAGTCGACATGTGTTTCGTTGGTAATGCATTTGATCGTGTCTAAACAAGATCAAGTTAGACAATTTTTAAGGAAGAGGCGTTAATATTTAAACCCTGAACACTTTATAGCTATATATTAATGGTTGATTTTTTTTGTGCAGAATTGATTTGAGAATTCGTAATCTGGTAAAAACTTTAGGAGGACTACGCTCATCATCATCATCATCATCATCATCATCATCATCATCATCATCATAGGCCTATGTATAAAAAAAAGCAAATCTGAATCAGGCTTATATTTAGAGGCAAAACTCTAATCAAATATAGCATTTAAACTGATTACCGACCATTCATTTATTTATTCATCCATTCATTATTTCGGTCAAATCAACATACAGATCACGGAAACTTCATAAAATTTATAAAAAGATATGTCGCAGAAATTGCAAGAACATGAGAAAAATTACCATACAGTTAAAAGAGCAGTACTGTTGATATATATTTTAATATATCATAATGTGCGTGCATAGCTTTTAAATTACTACTAGATAGGCATTTTTTGTTTTCAAAGCATTTGTGTAGGAGAAAGAAGAAGTATAACTCCCTGGTTTTTAAAGGCGGCCCATGGGCCAATTTTGGCCGCTGGGCAATTTACTTTGGCTCACGAGGAAAGCAAAAATAATGAAAAAAAAAATATGTAAAAAATAAAAGTGAATAATGAATATACATGAATACATATAAAGTACAACAAAAATGCAACGGGGTGGTTTGAAAATTAGCAAGATGATCATACACTTTTTTTATAGGCCTATATAAAAACACATTTTATAAGAACAATGAGAGGCTGAAATTGCAATGATTAAGAACAAAATAAGAACAAATTGAGTTAAAATGTCAAATCAGAAAAACGAGAAAATTATATCTGTACCTTTTGTGCAGTAGTTGTGACCATGTAATACCCTCTATAATACAGTGCAAGAGCTGCCATTTTTACCGGGCCTTTTTTCTGGGGCAATTTTTTTTCCGGGGCAATTTTTTTGCCGGGGCATTTTTTCAGGGGCCAGCAGTATAAGTGCACTGATAGTTTTGTATGTTTGAAAAGTGTGTGAAATAAGAGCAAAATAAGAACATTTGAGCCTGAAATCGGCCCAAAAATAAGAATAATGAGCCTGGACAAAATTTTACTGATTCTTATTTTTTCTTTTAAAAATGTAGGCTGGAAAGAGAATAATACCGGTAGCGCCAAAAATCGATCACTTGGTACTAAGTTCCGTGGTTCTATTCTTCAAACGAGCCAAAAGCGCGTTATGATTTAGGGGTTACCCCATTCAGATGTAAAAATAAACCCTGTAAACAAAACTACTAAAACAGCTCCCAAGATTGGTATTCTTTAAGCTCCGCTAAATTTAACATAGCAGCACAGAGGAAGTAACAACTTTATCATAGGCATGTTAAAATTTTAAGGACTGCGAAGTCCTGATGAATGGTAAAAGAAGCCCGTTGTTTAATCATAGGTAAACACAATTGGGGATCTAAACCTCCTCAGTCCCGCCATGGTTGTGGCTGAGGTTATAAATTTATGATTATACAAGGTGCTTTATAGATGACCGGAAATGCCGCTCACAGACTTAAATTTGAATATAATTTTCTTTTTGTTCAATTTTTTTGTATAATTAAAAAAAAAATAGTGGGTGGGGGAGGGGTGTGCGGGCCGACTGCCCCACCCCTTGAATCCACTAGTGTAAAATATATATCTGATCGTCACACTGTAGGCCTATAAAACAATATAGGCCTAAGCAGAGCGTGCACTTGACCTTTAATGCTTGACTTTCTCCACAAAATTTAAACAAATCGTTAGAATAGACCGATTAGTACCGATTCACAAACGGTTATGATTATGTTCATTTTATTAGTTTTTGCATAATTTTCCCTTTCAAATCACTTTTATTCAATAAAATTTCAGAAACATATAAAAATATAAATATACAGTAAAAAAAAGGATTGAATAAAAGGAAGAATAAATAAATGAATAAAACTCTCTAGGTTACATCCTTAAAATAAGATGACAAGGGAGTAAAAACACACAC
>NW_022698322.1:394555-399891 GCF_011630105.1 Anneissia japonica
GAATATGGAAAAGGAGGATATTATTGCTAATTTTGAAAGGTTATCACGAAACACTTTGAATGGTACTGGCTTGCCACAAAGGGCGTGAACAGATTTAAAACGATGAAGATTTGTAGAGGAAATGAACCCCCGGGAACAAACCTCAAAAACGATCAATTCGACATCATAGTCAGCGTCTGAGAGGTCCGTAACTAGAGGGGAATACTTGTTCAACTTTCTTTTATGAGCAGCATCAATTGAAGTATCAAACGGAATAGTGAGTTCCATGATGGTAAGTTTTCTTAAGTCGGGCCAATAAAGGCAGATATCGGGAATGAGGTTTGTTGGGATGCATTCAGTTGGGATTGTAGAGCAGTGAAAATTAGCAGAGGCGCTGGCTACGAGGTCGCAAAGAATAACCGGAGGAGATTTAACAGTTTTGAATCCATCTTTTAAATTCTTGTAAATATAATTAAGAACATTGTTATGTCGCCATGTGAAGCGCCCCTGGTCCAGGGAACGCGAGCAAAAATTTAGAATATGACAGAGAGTCTCTCTGTTATTGCAGCCCATACACTTTTCTGAAATATTTTTTCCCCATCTGTGCAAGTTAACCCTATTATTTAGCGTATCCCCCAGAGCATTAGTAAGGAATTTCATAACTCATCTGGGCAGGTTGTATATGAAGCTCTTCCAGTGATGACAACTTTCTTCAAGAGAAAGCAAGTCATAAAATCTTCCCTGAACCAGAAGCTCCTTCACATGGCGGTTCCAATATTCTTGGATATCAGATCTAAGTTTGTTCTTAACAATTGTTTTAGTACGGAGGAGAGAAGGACTGGGCTCTGAGTTTTTTGCCTCAAGGAAGAGATTTTCGGACCTACTGGTTAGCGAAATTGTATTCTTCCAGTTACATTCCCTCTTGAGTCTACAGTCAATAGAATGATTAACCTGGGGACCCCCCTTAATTCGAGAAGACACATGGGCAAGTGAATGACTCTCGATATATAAGTCGGAAATTCTGGGAATGTCAAGCCCTAATGGCATATGGATAAACGATAATGTACCGGGTTTAGGTAAACCAACCCATTTTTTTATATACTTGCTACTGAGAGAATCAAGTTTATGAAGCTGAGTTTTACAAATATCGTTAACAGTCAGATGAAATCTTAAACTAGATAGCAGGTAATTGGAATAAATTTTGACTTTGAATTCAGACCTAACAAGAGAACTATCGATTACTTTAAGATTATTCTCAATTATCTCTTTAAGATATTGGAAGACTTCATTCTCGGTATTACGGAATGATATAATGGAGCCCAAAAATTTATGACGTTCGTCTTGAACTGATGCAATAGTGCTACCAGCTAGAGTGTACGGCACATTTGAAGCTTTCCCACGGACAATAGAGAGAGATTTGCATTTGGATGGTTTTAGTTTAAGTCCCATTGACGAAGTAAAGGTGGATATCTTATTAATTAATCTTTGGTGTGTTTTCTTATTACCAGTTATTAAGCAGAAGTCATCTGCAAATGGAGTTGTGATGTGATTCATTCCATCCATATTGTAGCCGTGGGAAAGCTCCAATTCCAATGCCTGGATAATGGGGTCGAAAATCAAAATAAAGATAAGGGGAGATAAGGGATCGCCCTGAAAAATACCCTTACGAAATTTAAATTCATCCGATTGCCAATCCTTTGTTTTAACGTACCCAGAGATATTGGCATATAAATTATTAATGTAAATTTTAAAACAAGGGTCAGCATTAGATCTATCAAGTATGAGACTAATCAAGTTATGAGGCACCGAACCAAAGGCGTCCTCCAAGTCAAAAAACGTAAAGTGAATTGTTCGGGAGTTGGATTTAGCATGTTTGATGAGCTCATGAACAACGGTGTTATGCTCAATACATCCGTTGATTCCTCTGAGAAAAGCTTTTTGCAATTCCGTATTAACGAGTTTATTCTGCTTCACGAAGTCTTCCAGACGGTTAGCTAGGATAATATGGAATATTTTACCAGTGCATGATGATAATGCGATAGGCCTAAAAGTCGATGGGGAGTCAGTTGCACCTTTTTTATGGATCAGTGTAACTCTGCTATCTGTCCAAGTTGGCACTGGTTGTCCAGTTTCCAGAATTTTATTATATAGCGTGGCTAGAAAGTGGTGAGTACAAGAGAGTTTTTTCAGTAAGCCGTAGCAGATACCGTCAGGGCCAGGAGCTGAATTTTCACTTTTGCGCTTTAAAACGTTGCGAATGTCTTTTGGGCGGATACTGCTTGTGTTGAATGGAATTGTATCTTCCTCCGGTGTACGAGGGTCCGGTATCCAAGACAGTAGGGAAGCATCTATGGTTTTTGGAATTCCATATTTAGTTGAGTAAAAATTGTTTGCAGATCTTTAGATTAACAGACAAACACAGAAGGGAGGTTATGATAATTATTGACATTACTTTGTTATGAAAAGAGAATACATAATATGGTGGAGACAAGGCAAGCTGTTAAGTCACAGCACCGAAAATGCGAAACATCAATAATGTTCAATAGAAATAACAAGAGTGGACTTGAAACAACGAAAGTGGTAAACGGGAATGTTTATTAACAGGTTCGCAGACTACCCATGTAATTACGTAGCATGTGCCATCTAGATGGTAGCACCATAATATTCTTCCTGAAACGGTGCTCTTATGCCCTTGTAAGTTAAATTTGCTATATCAATTTTAACATTTATATTTTATGTATTCGTTGCTGTTTGTTGTCGTAATGTCGGTTCGTTTGTTAGCAGGATTGTGCAGATACTAATGGATAGAACATCATAACATTTAGAGAAGGGGTAGATATGGGTCTAAGTATTAGATGATAACATTTGAGAGGAAAAAGTCAAATGTCAAGGTCACAGAAATTTGCAAAATCATATCAATAATAATTACTTAAAAAATGAATAATCATACAACTAGTTTTATTATTATTGTGTATTCGCCCACTTGACGGAGGCAGAGATGGTATAAAAATTGTATACCTCCCTAACGGAGGTATGCACTCTCTGAACGTAGTGATTACTTTGGTTCTTGTTATATTCGTGAGAAAACGATGGTGCGATTAACCATCTAAAACGCATTATTAAATAAGCAAACGCACCAGACAAAAGATATTAAGTCGCTTTGGGCGTAAAAATACAAGGCTGGTCGTAACGTCATTGAAACGGAAAGATATGAATGGTGACTGATTACTTCTAGATTTTTCAAAGATTTGATTAGCGCATGGATGAATAACTCAAGCGTTCTAACGAAATCTATCCTGATAAGTTTCATGCTATAAATAAGATTTACCTATCCTATCTATTCATAAATAGGCCTAGGAATCTAAACTGGACTGAAGGAAACTTCAACTCGATTTGAAACCGAATCTTATCAATGGTCTTACTGACGGCTGTCACCAATGATGCAACGCTTCCTTAGATTTGAGCCGGAAAGCTGCTGCGCGCAGCAACTTTCAATCATATTTCAAAATTTTTAGTAAATACAATGTTATATAATACAACAACCACTTTACTTCTCCTCGCGTCTTGAGGGAGTCTGAATATACGTTTAGGTGCAATGATGTATCTAGGGGGTGCCTTCCACTCCCCCAAAAAAGCACACGTCCCCAGTCGCCTCCCCAAAAATGTAAAATATTCAAAACAAAAGAATCACGCTCAAGTGATTAAAAATAACCCCATATCACTTTATTTTGCGAGCGTTTCTTCATCGAGCCCCACTCCCGGTGCTTCATCTCCCCCATCAGCCTCCTCCATTTCATGGCTCATAGACACGCCACTGTATAGGTGGTTTAATTCGTTGCCAATAATTAACTCTAGCTATTAACCGTTGACTTTCTTTACGATATTATCTATTTTCCATTTCTCTTTTCTTTCTGTAGATCTGGAATTTCCAAGATGTCTCAGACGAAGCGGATGAACGGACGCTTTCTGTCTGTTACTTTGCCGGGGATTGTTATGGTTGTGATGGTGACATTCTTTCTTCTTTCAAACCAAAACGGGTATTGGACCAGTGTACTATATAGCACAGGTAGGAGTGACTGAACTTTTATAGAATTAGTGTGGGGGTGGCAAAACATGTGATCTTAATTAGAGGGGGTCGTCTTTATTTAGGCGGAGACTATTTATAATGATACTGTTGTATAGATATGCTATGTATTTATAAAAACATTTCTTTTTCTTACAGGAACTCTCTCAGCGCCTCCATTCAAGCAGACGCCCAGAAAGCAACTAAAGGTGAGAAGTTCAAGGGAATAAGTACCGTAACACACTTATATCCATTAAATCAAGAAAAATATCCAAGAACCGGTCTGAAAACCTATGCTTATTTGCTAATAATATAAAGATAATTCTATCGCTAAAACTAAACAAAATCGTTAACCTGTGTTCAGTTAAACCGTACGTTTGTTGTGTTATGCCCGCACCCTAAGGTTTCATCAGATGAATTTAATGAGACCAGAGGCGATCCGTCATCTTCTCCCGTCTATCTCGTGGAGATATAGACCTAACGCCTGACAGCACATTCGTATCAAGGTTTTCTCTAAATTTAAATAAAATCTGAAATTATATATATATATATATATATATATATATATATATACATTCTTATATATGTACATAAATAAATATAAATTGGCATTATTATCATTCATTATTTTAATGTTAACTGTGATATATACATGTTAGCTGTTTAAGAAAATATGAACACTAAACTTCAATATTCGAAATACTTTGAATTTAATGTTAATCAAACTTAACAACTGGCCAATCAAAAATAGTGCCAGGAAAAGGCCCGTGTCCGACAAACACACACTGTCATGTTGTCCCACAAACGCACACGTGTTTATGTGCGAGTTCCGGCGAGTTGGATGGCCATGCGGTTAAGGCATGGGCGCCGTAACTTACAGCTATGATGTCGGCGCTGGTGGGACCTTAGAAACAATATTTAAGAGGCGGGGCTTAACATTATGGAGGTATAACAGTTATTATTTTTATACCTCCTTGATTAGAACGGCAATTTTGTTACCGTTTCTGCTTTATATCGTTTCAAAATTCGCGTCATTTAGTCCAGTCCGAAATGTAGCAATATCAGAGGTTGCATTTTTTTTTGCTATATTTTTTAAAAATTGGATATGATGTAGAGTAGACATTGATAAATCAAAAAAGTATGTGCAACATTTTTTTTTTCATACGTAAGGGGAGTTGCCAGCAGTTTCAAAATGGCCGCCATTTTTTCCTAAAATTGTCACTAACATTGTATGTTTATGTTATTAAAATGCAGCATTCAATTGGAAATTCACTCATAACAATGACAACAACAG
>NW_022698322.1:400445-402886 GCF_011630105.1 Anneissia japonica
TAAAAATGTGTACAATATTTAGTTAACTGTTGCTGTCATTGTTATGAGTGGATTTCCAATTGAATACTGCATTTTAATGACATAAATTTACAATATTAGTGACAATTTTATGAAAAATTGGCGGCCATTTTGAAACGGCTGGCAACCCCCCCTTACGTATGAAAAAAAAATGTTGCACATACTTTTTTGATTTATCTATGTCTACTCTACATCATATCCAATTTTTAAAAAATATAGCAAAAAAAAAAAATGAAATGCAACCAACCAAAGTTTGCTGGACTAATTGGGGCCGCATTGTGTGGCCGGCGAGGCATATCGCTTTGCGAACGCTAGTTGTAGTTGAAGCTACGCACACGATAGCAGAGCACAATGTAGAGCTTAAGATGTTGAAATCCTGGAACGATAATGCACTGACTCCAACAAAGTACTATACTCATGACGTCATATGGTGATAGGGTCACTTTAATTCTTTGTAATACATCTGTAAATTAGCACTGTAATGTGTAATTTATATATTTTTCGTGTCGTATTAGAGGTTTTATTTGACATCCTTAATGAGTTCAGGTTTACGTAATTTGCCGTAGGTTCTATTTTTATCTCCCGACCGCTCAGGTTCTTGACAGCATCGCATATCCAGTATAGTTGTTTGTCACATTTAGCCATGTAAATGGGGTTTAACCTTTAACCTTAAGGCATTCTTAAGTTTTACTCTTTACTCTTTCAGAGCGATAACATACCATTTTTGATTCAGCAACGAGAGATTCAAGAAAGTAGACGCAGACACTTAAAATCAGCGTGTTTGAAATACAACATACCACAGTCTGACGTCATTAGTAACCCACCGTGGAATTTATATCTGGACACAAATCATAAACTACTATATTGCAATATCCCAAAAGTGGCATGCACAAGTTGGAAGCGGGTTATATTAGTTTTAACTGGAGTAATGAAACACACGGATGACATGGAACAAAGGGTGGTAAATAGATACGGAAGATCACAGTTAACTTCACTGAGTAAGATACCATTTAAGGATCGACAAGAAGTCTTAGATACGTATACCAAATTCATGTTCGCTCGACATCCTTTTTCGCGGGTTTTATCCGCCTTCAATAATAAGATCAATCCAAATACCACCGATTCTAAAACAGTATGGACCCAACGGCAGCAACTAATAGCTTCAATAGAGGGTGAAGAACAAGGCCCAACCTTTATTAAATTTTTACGATATATATTAGGTATGACGCCTGATGAAGACGATCGTCATTGGAGTACGGCCACGAACATGTGTCTTCCGTGCGATATAGATTATGACGTCATTGGAAAGTTTGAGACATTGTCTGACGATGCAAACTATATATTGAAATTAGCGAATGTGGATCATTTGGTTGAGTTCCCTTCAGCAAAAGGAAGCAGTCCAACGAACAGCTCTAAAAAAGACACGTTGCAAATGCAGTTCGACGGCATACCGCTTAACATTGTACACAACCTTTATGAAAAATACATTCTTGATTTCCGATTATTTAATTATTCAATACCGAAACTAAATTTTTTTTGAATAAATTTTAATTGAATGATATCTAAATGTTATTGCACATTTAGTAGACAACTGCCAACAATAACGATCATTAAACTTGCAAGCAATGTTTAATCCGTCGATCTTAAGACGTTTTCTAATGTACAGTCTATTTGTATCATTAAATGTAGTACGGTACATACACTGCTATTCAGGAACGGATCCAGGATTTTCTGCCGAGATGGTTGGTGGAGGGAAGGGGTTGGAGGCGGGGGTGAGGTCAGAGAGAAAAGGGTTTGAGGTTGTTCCCTTTCCTATTGTGATTATTTTAAAAAATTTTACGCTTGGAAAGAGATTTTTGCCACTGTTGGATACCCCACTTATATTCTGTAATTTAATTATTATCTGAAGTCATCTGGAAACAGCTGAACGCAATTTTCATATACTAGCGTGTTTTTATCGTAAAAGGGAAATCAATGAGGTTAAATTAGCGGGGACATATCAACGTCATTGTACACTATTGTTCAGATAGCAATGCTTTATTAAGTTACGCTGTATCCACAGATTCAAACGTTATGACACATACCCAGTGATATTACATCATCTTGCCCATATACGGATGTGATATGACATTCAGGAACACTATACATAAGCAATTCATACATATTTATAGACTTTTAAAAGGAGACGATCAAGGAGTGCTTTTGAAACATTGGAGCAAGATAATTATTTGTAGTTGCAGCGTACCCACGCCACTCATGAGGGTGTAGTAGCCTTTTAATGTATGCCTGAGCCAGTTCTGATCTAAGATATAATATATATATATATATATATATATATATATATATATACTGTATATATATATAAATAATAATAATAATAATAATAATAATAATTATTATTATTATTATTATTATTATTATAA
>NW_022698322.1:402999-408964 GCF_011630105.1 Anneissia japonica
CGACCAGGGCTCTGCCCCTGGACCGCGATGGGGGCCTAGGCGGCCCCCTATACCCCGGCCTATTTCAATTTACTCTCCTGTTACTTTCAAATTTCTCCTGCTACTCAAATTCTTAAATAAACCCCTGTATATATATATGTATATGTATATGTATATGTATGTGTGTGTGGGTGGGTGTGTGTGTGTGTAAAGAAGGGGAGGAAAGGTAATTGGTACTGTACAGATCATTTATTGGCATACATAGGGCTAGGTCCTAAGTACGACATGAAATTTTCCTTCCTTGTTGCGAATAAATAACCAATAGTAAAAGAAATGTTACACATGCATCACAATGATTAATAAAATTACTACTTACATAAACATTTTCATCTTGTTATAATTCTTATTTGCTGAGGGCAGAAAGGAACTTCCGGTCCCGGGACTTACTAAGATTCTTTTAGACAGACAGTACCTTTGAGGTAAGACAGGAGAACACTCGTGCACAGAAGGATGTTAGGAGAATGGACACTTGATGAACCTTTATAACCCCACATCAATGGGATGACTTATTAGGGATTTGAAGACATTGTGAAGCGGTTTGGCGCCGCGGGAACGGTTTGGTTTCCCCGGAACATCGAGGTCGGTGTTTCAACCCCTCGCTGTCTGTCATACATGCCAAGTTGTAGGCAACGGCGGTGGAAGCGGGGGTGGGGAATTGGCCCCCACCGTTTCTACTGGGGGCTCCCCCTACTTTTGTGACTGTTCCCATCACCAGTGACAAACATTACGAACGTTACATTGGCATTATTGGTATTATTATTTGCGTCTTATAAATCGACCGTGACCTATATTATTATTATACAACATAGGCCTAGATTTTTTTTTTCATTTTCAAACGAACATTAGAGGTTCCCTTTTGATTTGAGCAACCAGATGTTGATTGTCCTCTATATATACGTGCGTCTATAAAGTTGTCTTGAAACTAACCCTCGAGCATGAAGAAAAAAGGATGGAATCGCCCGCCTTGCGCGGATCCTGTAATTAGGCTTGGTGGAGGTATAGGCACACTTTATAGAGCGACGCTCTAGTTCTCTTTGAGTAAACCATGAAGGTGTAAGTGTAACTGACTAGCTTACAGTAAACTTTCAAACTAGCCTAATAGAACCACATTTAAATTCCATCTAATTTAACGAAAACAGTAAGATACTTAATTAGGCCCATTTATTAAGATAAAGGTGTCTGAAGGTTAACTACAGAATTTATAGTACACTGTAGTTAATGTGTTATAGGTTGTAAAAATTGTATTGAATAAAAAAATATTTCGAAAAAAAAATCTTTCGCATGACATTAAGAATTAGTCATTTGTGAAACAAAATGATAGGCTATTTCAAGTGTTAATATTGAACAGTGGCAGATTCAAGAGCCCAGTCAGCACAGGCCCCCAACCTATTACAGTATTTTTTTTTAAATTATTTAAAAAAAAATGGAGAAAACAGACAAAATTGTATTGCACTTTTAATCTGAAAGTGCCATTTCCGGCCATCTAGTGGTGCCATCATAATCATAATTATTTTCTTCTTACCGCAGCCACTTAGTCCACCAGAAATACGGATTTGAAGCACCAAAGTTGGACATAATTGCAACAAAACGTTTTTTTATGAATATATATAGTTAAATTTTATATCTACAACATACAAAAATTTTACCAAAATATACCCACGGGAAAGGTGTTTTTATAGCAAAGAAAACTGAACTATTTCACTGGGCTTATACGCCGTGCCTAGGATGTGTGTGCTGTGCCTTGGTTACGAAGCGCTTTAATTTTATTTGCCGCTGACGCTTTTGATTGGTTAACATACCTTCAACAGTCTGCGCGTACTCATTTACGCAACACACGTACGTACGTACGCAAGTACGCAAGTTCGTACGTACGTCACGTCTCAGAATGTAAACACGGAAATTGTTAGATATTATAACCTCTGAAATATTTAATTTGAGGGTAGATGGATCTACAACAATAATTCAATTTTAATTTTAAATACAATGATAGGTACGATTAATTGACAAATAGTGAGGCCTGCCCAGTGTGTGCCGACCCAGCTGAGACTCAGGAGCCGGAAGAAAAAGTATGTGATCTTACATCAATAGGCCCTATATAGGAATAGGCCTATTATTATATTTTCCTACCTAAAAACACCAATTAAAATTTTATAGCTAATACAATAAAACAAATTTATTTGCAAATAGTTTAAAATAATTTTTGATATTTTAAAAAGTATAATAATGACTGATAATTGATTTATTTGAAATAGGCCTACTATTACTCTCTTCATATAAAAAAAAATGTTGGAAATCACGTAAATTCAGGATTTGGTGCCGAATTACTGTATAATGCCTTGTCTTCTGGTGAATAGCATGGACGGGGGTGACAGGCGACACGTACCCCAATTATTTTAAGGGGGTGGTCCCCATCACGTTCCTAAGGAAGTCAAGAATATTCCTGGAAATTGTAGAATTGAACTGCATAAATGACCAGATTTTAACGAAAGACCACTTTACAGGCAGATAATATCTTATTTTATAACAAGATTCCGGTCGGTGTTTTCTGTCCACAAACGTCTGAATTAACTGTCATACACGAATCGAGTGCGTGCCTTTATTATACAAGTATGATAAAAAGTGTGTAAAGATAAATTGGTTTTCGGCTCATGAAGTAGATAAATCGAAGACAATTATGTTGTTATATTTCTATCGCAGCGATTCATATTAGATATACAAGACAGGTTTATTGTCAAAAAATATGAAATTAGTTTTTCTCATGGCAACAAAAGTACATAAACAACAAAAAAACATACGATCAATGATAATTAATTTTACATCATATGTACAGTATTAATTTGATCTCTATGTTTGCCGAAAATCGTTAATAAGAGATCATGAAAAATTTGTTGACGCTTTATTTTGCCTGGTGATGTGATGATGAATTTTACTACTGTATATAAAAGTGTCTTCCCATCTAGGTACTATTTTATATTTCTTTTTTACCTCAGTCCCAACCACGTAAGGCTGAAGTAGAGTTAAGTAAATGTATGATTACTGCACCTGTAGACAAAATTTGAATATATTATTTTTTTTCTCAATATTTTTTGAAATTTTAAAAAGGCCCCCACCCCCTAAATTGGCTACTGCTATCGATCGAATATCTGGATAAAGAAATCTTGTTTGTTTTTACTCAGTGTACAGCTGATTATAACTCAAAGGAAATACCGATAGCCATGACTGAATTTTACTGAATGAACTTTAATATGGTTGGCAATGGTAGTGGGGAGTGGGGTGGGGGGAGGTAGGCAGGCAAGTAAAAAATGGAAATTATAGATGGTTGATGTCCAACACTTATAATTGACAAATAAAAAGGTTAAGGAACTGAAATTTTATTAATATTTATTTGGCATATTATTATGCATGCATGACATGCGGTCTAACTGTTATACAGTTATAATAAAATCTATTTATAATATACTACCGTATTAATTGTGGGGTTGAGGTGGGTGGACACTCCATGCGCAACCCTCCCTGGGTCCTCTCTATTTCGACTTCCTGGACCCGCCATATACCGTAGTTGAGTATCGTTTCCGGGCTTGTATAAAAGGGTAATTTGTATCCATCGGGGTAAAGTGAAGGTTTCGTTCGGGGAATAAACATACCGGTATCAAATATACCCCTCATGCAATGCCGTGGCCAGGATTTTCAAACAGTGTGGGACAATATCAGGGTGGGTGGACACACTTTACGCGTAAATTTAATGTGGACCTATGTTCTTAAAAGTTGTCCCATGTTACACAAAAATATGAGAAATCTGGACCCATTTTTAAAATGTGGACCCATTCTTTGATTACCCAATAGAAAATAGTGTGGAACTGTCTCAATTAGCTGGCTACGGCATTGCCCTCATGAAAGATAATTCATTGGGTATTAGGGCCTAAATTGTTCATTGTATTTTTAATGGAGATATAATGAAAACTATAATATTCAAATTTTAAGTCTGAGAGCTGTGCAATTTCCGGCCATCTAGAGTAGACCGTGGGTTGAGGCTCCAAAATCGGCTTAGTTTACGAATTCTGTGACCCACCGATCCGCGCTACTTGGCATTCGCACAAAAATGTCAATACTATTTTATTGAAACATAATATAATTGTCGGCAATCGTAAATTTGGGGAAACTGTAACCAAAAATGAGAATTTATCTTCAAAAAAATAATGTCGTTCACGAAAGCAGTACCCAATCACAGCACACTTACCATACCTGTTAAGCATTGATGAGACGCTATTAGCCAATCACAAACGTTCTTGTAAACTCGGTAAGTAACGTAAACAATGTCGCGAGGAAAGTGACAATGTGTAGCAATTTGGACGAAAGTTCTCCGGTTTTAGTGGAATATTTCAATATGATATAAGTATACCAGCCTTTAAATAAAATGCATTGGTAATAGTTGTAAGATTTTAGAGGTAGTAAATTGCATTTCCCGTCCTGTCGACTGTCATACCGTAGTTTTTTAAGCCAAAGTCGACCGTGCTGTACTGAATGTGTATTGTATTACTTATCGAGGCCTACATATGCATAGTAGGAAGGGCAAGAAGTAATGTTCATCGACTTTGAATGAGACAGGAAATTCCTGTAAATATATAATATATTTTGATTCTATTTGGAATCGCTTTTTTTTTTTTCTATAATTAAAATTGTATAATTAAAAAATGTACATTTTAAAAGAAAACTGAGGCTGAATTACTTCAAAAAATAATTAAGAACACATTGAGGCTGATGTAAAATTTCAAATGTTTTTATTTGCATGCAATGTAAATAAATAACATTATTCAGTATTTCTTGCCATGCCTGTTGATTTTTGTTTAACTGCTTGAAGACCTTGATAATATGGACTGAATTAATGAATAAAAGTAAAGCAATTACATGATTCTAATAAGGTGAAACAAATAAATCTTTAATATACCTCAGTTCAGCCAGTTGCATCCCATCAGCACTTTCATTATCTCTCTGATCACTCACTGGGTATATACATTTAGCTACACAACAGTAAACACAAGGTTGAATGAAGTTTATGACAAAAATCTGAACTTTTATATGAATATTATTGAAACACTGTAGCATATACCTACATAGAACTGCTTTAAACATAGCTGAATATAGAGTTCAATCCAATCCACTTATAAACATGTGTTAAATATAATATTATCAATGTAGCCAACCAGCATAAACAATTTAAAAGAAACTAGAAATAATGAAAGTTTTGCTGTATTCATTATCATTTATCAGCAAGTACTGTTCTGTTATTTTCTTCTTTTCATATATTGTAAAATACAATACAATGCCATTCAAAAAGTCAATGCAAATTTTTATAAAGAAAATAAATGTGTTGTTGATAAATGTTCATACAAGGAAAAACCTTAATAATATCTGGTAATATTTCTCAACACAGTGTATGGTATGATATCATATCAAATAGATAACAACATTCATACAAACAGTATACAGTTCCAATCTGATAGGACTACATTACTGTACTTTCAATTGATTCATGCTTCTATCCATGGCCTATAATATGGCCAATTGTCACCAGATCCTTATCCCCCATGTAGTGACAAGGCTTCATCCTGATTTGCAATAGCAGCCTCAAGTAATTCCACCACTCAATGTTTCACATCTTACTAATTTCTCAATGGTTTTTGCTCTATTAAAAGTACTTAATATATTATTGTCTTTTTACAAAAAAAAATAAATGGGAGAACATGACTTCGACCAAGAAGCACTTCTTTAATTCTTGACTTCAGCTTTCAGGTGATGCGGAATGAGCATTTGCTTTGGCTGTGGTTCATCAACTTCCATTCACTTGATTCTGTGGTCTGTGAAAATTAATTAAACAAACTAATTCAAAGAGCTTATCAATGCTACTGTGATGGTTTTAATGATCAAA